>NW_023995505.1:0-106150 GCF_015586225.1 Lucilia sericata | reverse complement strand
TTTCTCTTCTTTAGAATATTTTCGGAAAATTTTCTTTTCTTTAGAATATTTTCGGAAAATTTCTCTTTTCTTTAGAAAATTTTCGGAACATTTCTCTTTTCTTTAGAAAATTTTCGGAACATTTCTCTTTTCTTTAGAAAATTTTCGGAACATTTCTCTTTTCTTTAGAAAATTTTCGGAACATTTTCTTTTCTTTAGAAAATTTTCGGAACATTTCTCTTTTCTTTAGAAAATTTTCGGAACATTTCTCTTTTCTTTAGAAAATTTTCGGAACATTTCTCTTTCTTTAGAAAATTTTCGGAACATTTCTCTTTTCTTTAGAAAATTTTCGGAACATTTCTTTTCTTTAGAAAATTTTCGGAACATTTCTCTTTACTTTAGAAAATTTTCGGAAAATTTTTCTTTTCTATAGAAAATTTTTTTTCTATTGAAAATTTTTCTTTTCTATTGAAAATTTTTCTTTTCTATTGAAAATTTCCTCAAAAAATTTGAATTAATTAAGAGAGAGTAAAAAGTTATTATCTTTTTTTAACAGATTTAGATTTATTGGGAGCCACCGCTGTTGAGGATGCCCTGCAGGACGAAGTGGCCGATACTTTAATATCCCTACAAAAAGCCGGTATTAAAATCTGGGTCTTGACTGGAGACAAAGTTGAAACTGCTCTTAACATAGCGCTCTCTTGTGGTCATATACCCCAAAATGCCTTCAATACTTCATCATTGAATGTTCACGTAAAGAAGACATGTTGACACATTTGAACTCTCTCGATCGGGAAATAATTTTCGGCATGGGTCGTGAATGTGCTCTACTTATCGATGGTAAAAGTTTAGCTGTAGCTTTGTCTGAGACACCCATGAATTTCGTGTGATGTGGCCATTAAATGTACAGCGGTATTATGTTGTCGCTTAAGTCCTTTGCAAAAAAGTGAAGTGGTATCGTTGATCAAGACAGCACCTCAGAATTATAATACTGCTGCCATAGGTGATGGTGCCAATGATGTTAGCATGATACAAGAGGCTCATGTGGGTATTGGTATAATGGGTAAAGAGGGTCGCCAGGCAGCACGTTGTGCTGATTTTGCTTTTGCCAAATTTTGTATGTTAAAAAGACTATTGCTGGTTCATGGTCATTATCATACGACACGTCTATCGTTTCTGGTTTTGTACTTTTTCTATAAAAAACATATTCTTTATGGGTATTATGTTCCTATTCCAATTTCATACGCTATTCTCCTCCTCGTCGGTCTATGATTCTTTGTTCTTGACTCTAATAATGTGATATATACTTCGTTGCCGATTTTCTTTATATCTCTAACGGAGAAAACCTATACGGAGGAGACGTTGATGAGGTAAGTTTCGAAAATGTTCAAAAGAAGTAAGATATATTTTAAAGTTCTGTTTTTCTTTGTAGGGAACCTGAGCTATACAAGAAAAACACCAATAATAAACAATTACAGTGGCCCTATTTCCTGGCTTGGATCCTTTATGCTGTATATCATACCTTGATCTGTTTCTATTTTGCCTTCTTTGTTTTCTCTACCAATGATGTTATACTTAATGTGGGACAAACGGCTGAGTTTTCTTGCTTTGGCACTCTGCTGATCCAACTAGTGGTGATAGTGGGAAATTTGAAATTATGGCTAGAATCCAAATATCTGAGCTATTGGTATATAGTCACTATTATTGGATCAATATTGGCATTTATGATTACCACTGTTGTTTACAATGTTATAGATTTGTAAGTTTTCAAAAAATTATAAAACATTTTCCGAATTTTTGTAAAATTTAATTTTCCGTTTTAGCCACTACGACACCGATATCTATTGGGCCTATAATAAACTTTTGAGCTCTATACCCGTTTGGCTGTTTTGTATTGTTACCACTGTGGCCTGTTTGCTGCCCGATTTTACCATCCGTATGGCCAAGAGAGGCTTAAATCTTCCCCAACGTAGATTCTTTCCGGGCAAAGAACGTTTACGTTTATTGCAATTGAGACGTAAAGTGGAATCAACCCATTTATAGGGTTTAAGAGAGAGAGAGAGAGAGAGAGAGAGGTAGAGTGTGTAATGAAAGTAAAGTCGTAAAGTATTGCTTTAAGAAAGTAGTTGAATTTTAACTGTTATTTAGGTTTAAGTTATTTTTTTTGTATTATTTATAGTTAAAATACGATAAGTTGTTTGTAATATGTTTATTAGCTTGTAAGAGTCTATTCAGTGCCAAAAAATAGTTTTTAAGAAAATTTTATTAATTTATTTTATACCATGACAAATCAAGTGCTGTAAATAAAGATTCCATTTGAAATATTGGACCTAGCTCTGTTCCGAAAACATTTCGGATTCAGTATAGATTTTATTCTTAAAAGACGAATATCAATTTCCCGAAATAATAGTGCAAATTGTTCAAAATAAAAAAAATCGGGAATTTTGATGAAGCAATGGACCTAGGTCTATTCTGAGTCCGGATTCAACATGTGAATTTACTAGAAAGGTGAGTTTCCAGCCTGATTCGGCCAGTAGTTTTCGAGATTTATGTTATGTTGTGGGTTCTTGTCTTGACTATTAAAAAACATTTACTAGCCAAGACAGGAACTTCAAATATTAGAAAAATCTTGATATGTAATGAAATTTCGTGGGATATTGGGTTCCAAATTTTTGAGCTGAAATTTTTAAGAAATATTGGACCTAGCTCAATTCTGAAAACATTTTCGGATTCAGCATAGATTTTAGTCTTAACTGACAAATTTCAGTTTCCCTCGGCCTTAAGATCCCAAAAAATAGTACAAATTGTTCAATATAAAAAAATTTCAGGAATTTTGATGAAACAATGGACCTAGGTCCATCATTTTATCGCATAATTTTCTTAAATTTCCTCTACATTTATGGGTTCTTGTCTTATGTATAGTAAATAATTTGCTACCTAAGGCAAGATCAGAACCATTACAGAACAAAAACTGAACTAGAACTGAAGAGAATTGATCTAAAACTGAAGTGGAATTGTTTCAGATATTGAACTGAATAAAATACTAAAAAATGTAGTTTATTTGTATCTTTATTTCGGATTGTTGTTATAATCTTAAGTATACATACATCTATTTGTATTGGCTTTATGCGATGTTTAATAAGCCTGGTTGTGATCCCATCATCATGATAGATGCTACCTACAGTTTCCAGTGGATCCACTGTAGAATCTGTTACATGCTCACCTTTAAGATCTAGTTTAAAAAACCTTGACCAAGATAAAAAAACGCTTTGGATATACAAAATCAGGGCTACTCGGGGTCAGGTAACTCACCACCCATACACAGCATTGAAGTTTAGAAGAGTAAAAAAAAACGATTGTCTAGAAATGAGGCTCTTCACTTGTTTTAAAACAAATATTTATAGTCGGACATGACAGACCATATAATACCCTACACCAGTGATGACGTTACAAATTTTGATTATTTGTTTAATAATAAAGTATTTAATTTCTATTTACCTTAAAACAGACATATTTTAAAAAGTTTTTGATAAAAAAAGAGATTTTCAAAAATAGGTGGTATATGGGGGCAGGAGGTTAATATGGTCCTATCCTTATAAAGTTTAGTAGAAGGATTTTCGTCTACGTTAGTTATTTATGCGTAATATTAGTGTTATAAAAGAATTTCAAGTCATTTTCTGAAAGTATGGGGAAAAGGGTGGAATGAGGCCCGACTTTTGAAGTGATACAAAACAGTTAACGTAAATATGAGCTCAAAAGCCCTATTCGGGAGTTAGTTAGTAGTTAGTTAGTAGTTAGTTAGTTAGTTAGTTAGTTAGTTAGTTAGTAGTTAGTTAGTTAGTTAGTTAGTTAGTTAGTTAGTTAGTTAGTTAGTTAGTTAGTTAGTAGTAGTTAGTTAGTTAGTTAGTTAGTAGTTAGTTAGTTAGTTAGTTAGTTAGTTAGTTAGTTAGTTAGTTAGTTAGTGTTAGTTAGTTAGTTAGTTAGTTAGTTAGTTAGTTAGTTAGTTAGTTAGTATTAGTTAGTAGTTAGTTAGTTAGTTAGTTAGTTAGTTAGTTAGTTAGTTAGTTAGTTAGTTAGTAGTTAGTTAGTTAGTTAGTTAGTTAGTTAGTTAGTTAGTTAGTTAGTAGTTAGTTAGTTAGTTAGTTAGTTAGTTAGTTAGTTAGTTAGTTAGTTAGTTAGTTATTAGTTAGTAGTTAGTTAGTTAGTTAGTTAGTTAGTTAGTTAGTTAGTAGTTAGTTAGTTAGTTAGTTAGTGTTAGAGTTAGTTAGTAGTTAGTTAGTTAGTTAGTTAGTTAGTTAGTTAGTTAGTTAGGTTAGTTAGTTAGTTAGTAGTTAGTTAGTAGTTAGTTAGTTAGTTAGTTAGTTAGTTAGTTAGTAGTTAGTTAGTTAGGTAGTTAGTTAGTTAGTTAGTTAGTTAGTTAGTTAGTTAGTTAGTTAGTAGTTAGTTAGTTAGTAGTTAGTTAGTTAGTTAGTAGTTAGTTAGTTAGTAGGGTGATCGATTTTTCTACATTTTCCAAAAACCGGGTTTCGAATAGTTCGAATAGTTGAAATTTAAAAAAAACCGGTTGATATTTTTCAAATTCAAAAAAACCGGTTAACCGGTTTTTCATTAAAATAAAAATATATTTTAGTTAGTTAGTTAGTTAGTTAGTTAGTTAGTTAGTTAGTTAGTTAGTTAGTTAGTTAGTTAGTTAGAGTTAGTAGTTAGTTAGTTAGTAGTTAGTTAGTTAGTTAGTTAGTTAGTAGTTAGTAGTTAGTTAGTTAGTAGTTAGTTAGGTTAGTAGTTAGTTAGTTAGTTAGTTAGTTAGTTAGTTAGTTAGTTAGTTAGTTAGTTAGTTAGTTAGTTGTTAGTTAGTTAGTTAGTTAGTTAGTTAGTTAGTTAGTTAGTTAGTTAGTTAGTTAGTAGTTAGTTAGTTAGTTAGTTAGTTAGTTAGTTAGTAGTTAGTAGTAGTTAGTAGTTAGTTAGTTAGTTAGTTAGTAGTTAGTTAGTTAGTTAGTAGTTAGTTAGTTAGTTAGTTAGTTAGTAGTAGTTAGTTAGTAGTTAGTTAGTTAGTAGTTAGTTAGTTTAGTTAGTAGTAGGTTAGTAGTTAGTTTAGTTCGGTTAGTTAGTTAGTTAGTAGTAGTTAGTTCGTTAGTAGGGTGATCGATTATTCGACATTTTCCAAAAAACGGGTTTCGAATAGTTCGAATAGTTGAAATTTAAAAAAAACCGGTGATATTTTTCAAATTCAGAAAAAACGGTTAACCGGTTTTTCATTATAAATAAAAATATATATTTTAGTTAGTAAGTTAGTTAGTTAGTAGTTAGTTAGTTAGTTAGTTAGTTAGTTAGTTAGTTAGTTAGTTAGTTAGTTAGTTAGTTAGTTAGTTAGTTAGTAGTTAGTAGTTAGTTAGTTAGTTAGTTAGTAGTTAGTTAGTTAGTTAGTTAGTTAGTTAGTTAGTTAGTTAGTTAGTTAGTTAGTTAGTTAGGTTAGTTAGTTAGTAGTTAGTAGTTAGTTAGTAGTTAGTTAGTAGTTAGTTAGTTAGTAGTTAGTAGTTAGTTAGTTAGTTAGTTAGTTAGTTAGTTAGTTAGTAGTTAGTAGTTAGTTAGTTAGTTAGTTAGTTAGTTAGTTAGTAGTAGTTAGTTAGTTAGTTAGTTAGTTAGTTAGTTAGTTAGTTCGTTAGTTAGTTAGTTAGTTAGTAGTTAGTAGTTAGTTAGTAGTTAGTTAGTTAGTTAGTAGTTAGTTAGTTAGTTAGTAGTTAGTTAGTTAGTTAGTTAGTTAGTAGTTAGTTAGTTAGTTAGTTAGGTAGTTAGTTAGTTAGTTAGTTAGTTAGTAGTTAGTTAGTTAGTTAGTAGTTAGTAGTTAGTTAGTTAGTTAGTTCGTAGTTAGTTAGTAGTTAGTTAGTTAGTTAGTTAGTTAGTTAGTTAGTTAGTTAGTTAGTTAGTTAGTTAGTTAGTTAGTTAGTTAGTAGTTAGTTAGTTAGTAGTTAGTAGTTAGTTAGTAGTTAGTTAGTTAGTTAGTAGTTAGTAGTTAGTTAGTTAGTTAGTTAGTTAGTTAGTTAGTTAGTTAGTAGTTAGTAGTTAGTTAGGTTAGTTAGTTAGTTAGTTAGTTAGTTAGTTAGTTAGTTGTTAGTAGTTAGTTAGTTGTTAGTAGTTTGTTAGTTAGTTAGGTTAGTTAGTTGTTTAGTTAGTTAGTTAGTAGTTGTTAGTTAGTTAGTTAGTTAGTTAGTTAGTAGTTAGTTAGTTAGTTAGTAGCTCTTTAATTTTTCAGTAAATGTTTTTTTTTCCAATTTTGGTTCAAGTTTTTTTATTATTAATTAAATTTTTTAAAATAAATAACAACATTAATTATAAATAAATTAGTTTATGTTAATATATAAAATTTAAATATTTTACACTAATAATTAAGTTAAAAGATATTTTTTTGTTAAGTTAAGTAATTTTTTTTAACGAAAATTCTTTTTTGAGCAAAAAATTCTTTTTAATTTTAATAGTGTGTTTTTCTATATAATTGCTAATTAATTTGCAAAGTTTTAAAGATTAGTTAACAATTTGGAAATTTTTATTATTTAAACAAATTAATAAATTATACAATATTACCTACATTTAACAATACAATATACACATACAATTTTGCAATAAATAATTGTGGCACAACGATTTTTTTTTTTCAATATGTTAAATTAATTAATTAATTTTGGAATAATTGGAAAAATTTAGTTTGTGGGAAAAAATTTTCCATTTTTAAAAAAATACAACTATATAAATTTGATTGTTTTAATATACATTGTTTAGATTTTAAGTTTATTTATTGATTGATTTTCATTAAATTAAATTTGAAAATGGAAATAAGTTTTTAACAATTACTTTTGTAAGACTATAAGTATTTAAAATAGTTTTCCATTATTTAGCAAAATTTAAATTTTCGGATAAAAATACGTTATTTTGGATTTAGAGAATATTTCCTTCGAACATTTCATAGTTTATATGATTTCAAATATTTAAGTATTAAGAATGTGAAGCTATAACTTAATATTGCATATGAATCTTTAATATGTTTTCTATTACAATCCTTTTGAATAATTTCAAAATCTACCATAGTTTTAAAGTTACAAGATTTCTTAGCAATTACTAGCATAATTAATATTAATCATACGCCACCATGAAGATATTTTTAAAATTAATTAAAATTTGTCTAAATATTCAAAAAATATAGAATTACTTTTATTTTTTATTCTAATTAAAGTAAACATTCTCCTTTTCATAATTTAAAACCAAATTTTTGTTTTAATTTTTAGAAATTATTATTAAATTTAATATAATTTTTGAGCATTTTAACAATTTTCTTATAGATTTCTCTTACTTCTATACACATTTATTATTTGCACTTTTTGTTCCAATCACTAGTTGCTAGTACCCTGAAAACCTGTGTGTGTTTTTTTAGCAAAAGAACTATAGTATAATCTTAGGTTATGTAGAAGTTATTAAAAAAAAAAAAACTGAAAGAAATTTATTAATCTATTGTTTAGTAATCTAACTGTGTGTGTATACAACTACCAACAAAATCAGGTACAACCCTCTGTTTTCTTATTTTCAATTTAAACCTTCTTGTAGAAATTTTTTTACCAGCATTCATTATTTAAGATTAATTTTATTAATTACTATTTATAATAATATATTGGTTAAGTGAGTTTTAAAAATATTAAAAACCATTTCATTTATAAAGGAATTTATAAAATGATTGTTAATTAAAAGAATATTTTATTTTTACCTCAAAAATATGTTTGCTTCTGAAAGTATGCAACATAATTTAAAATAATTAAACCTTGAAAATATGCTTTAATTTTTTAGCTTTAAATGTTTATTAATAACTCCCTTATAATGAAACTTTTCTAAAACATTTTATAATTTAATTTACTAACTCTTTTTAGAAAAATTACTTAGTTCCACAATTTAAGCACCCAGTATTTTCTTAACTGAATAACCAGGTACTGAGTAGACAAACAGCACAAAGAATAATGCCACAGCGCATAGCAGGAGAGCCTTCAGTATGGCCCATTTATAGTTGTGCCAGACTATATAACGTATGGATTTAAGGGATTTACGAACCACATAAAGGAGGCATCTGGACGACTGGAAGAAGATGCAAATAAGTTAAATTTAATATTAGTAAAATTATATATTTATGAGTCATTTCTACGAAAATTTTCTATAAAAAGAATTTTCCGATTTTTTTTATAGAAAAATAGGAATTTTCCAAAAATTTTCTACAAAAAAATGAATTTTCCGCTTTTCTTAGGAAAAGAGGTATTTTCCGAAAATTTTCTATAGAAAAGACAAATTTTCCGAAAAATGTCTATAAAAAAGAAGAATTTTCCGAAAGTTTTCTATAGAAAAAGAAAATTTTCTGAAAATATTTATAAAAAACAGAATTTTCCGAAATTTTTCTAAAGAAAAGAGGAATTTTCCGAATATTTTCTAAAGAAAAGAAGAATTTTCCAAAAAATGTCTATTGAAAAGAGTAATTTTCCGAAATTTTTTATAGAAAAGAGAAATTTTTCGAAAAATGTCTATAGAAAAGAAGAATTTTCCGAAAGTTTTCTACAAAAAAAGAAAATTTTCTGAAAAAAATTATAAAAAAAGAATTTTTCTTAAGAAAAGAGGTATTTTCCGAATATTTTCTACAGAAAAAAGGAATTTTCCGAAAATTTTCTATACAAAAAGGGAATTTTCCGAAAAATGTCTATAGAAAAGAAGAATTTTCCGAAAGTTTTCTACAAAAAAAAAAAAAAAATCTGAAAATATTTATAAAAAAGAGAATTTTCCGAAATTTTTCGTAACAAAAGAGGTGTTTTCCGAAAATTTTCTATAGAAAAGAGAAATTTTCAAAAAATTTTCTATAGAAAAGAGAAATTTTCAAAAAAAAAAATAAATTTTATAGGAAAGAGAAATTTTACAAAAATGTTCTATAGAAATGAGGAATTTTCCAAAATTTTCTATAAAAAAGATAAATTTTCCGAAAATTTTCTATAGAAAAGAGGAATTTTCCGAAAAAGAAGAACTTTCCGTTTTTCTTAATAAAAGGTATTTTCCGAATATTATCTACACAAAAGGGGAATTTTCCGAAAATTTTCTATAGAAAAAAGATATTTTCGGAAAAATCTCTAGGAAAGAGGAATTTTCCAAAAATATTCTATAGAAATGAGGAATTTTTCAAAAATTGTCTATAAAAAATTTCAATTTTCCGAAAATTTTCTATAAAGAGGAATTCTCGGAAAATTTTCTATATAAAAGAGGAATTTTCTATAGAAAAGAAAAATTGTCCGAAAAATTTCTATAGAAAAGAAGAATTTTCCGAAAAATTTCTATAG
Organism: Lucilia sericata; assembly: GCF_015586225.1. Taxonomy (NCBI): domain Eukaryota; kingdom Metazoa; phylum Arthropoda; class Insecta; order Diptera; family Calliphoridae; genus Lucilia; species Lucilia sericata. Next base: position 96,821 of record NW_023995505.1, on the reverse strand, counting down.
AAAAGAAGAATTTTCCGAAAAATTTCTATAGAAAAGAAGAATTTTCCGAAAATTTCTATAGAAAAGATAAATTTTCCGAAAAATTTCTATAGAAAAGATAAATTTTCCGAAAAATTTCTATAGAGAAGATAAATTTTCCGAAAAATTTCTATAGAAAAGATAAATTTTCCGAAAAATTTCTATAAAAAAGATAAATTTTCCGAAAAATTTCTATAGAAAAGATAAATTTTCCGAAAAATTTCTATAAAATAGATAAATTTTCCGAAAAATTTCTATAGAAAAGATACATTTTCCAAAAAATTTCTATAGAAAAGATACATTTTCCGAAAAATTTCTATAGAAAAGATAAATTTTCCGAAAATTTTCTGTAGAAAAGACAAATTTTCAAAAAATTTTCTACAGAAAAGACAAAAAACACAAAGAAAAGATAAATTTGCAAGAATTCTTTATAGAAAAGAGAATTTCTCTATAAAAAGACAAATTTTCCGAAAATTTTCTATATGAACGACAAATTTTCCGAAAAAGTTCTATAGAAAAGACAAATTTTCCGAAAAAGTTCTATAGAAAAGATAAATTTTCTGAAAAAGACAAATTTTCCGAAAATTGTTTTTATAGAAATGAGAAAATTTTCTATAGAAAAAACAAAAAAGAAAAATAACTTACTTTGGTTTCTCTAATGGATCGGGTTCATTGCGTCCATGACCGGCAGGATTTTGTTCGGCTTCCTCTTTAGTCAATAAATGAAATTCAGCTTCGACTTTGCCTGTCAGTTCCATTTCTTCATTTTTTCTTAATATAAAAGGGCCACCAACCTCGGACTCGTTTTTGTTTGAATATATTCACAGTGGGTACATTATCGGTTTTCAACATATCCAATGTACACAATTTGGAAGATTTAGCGCCGCGTGGAAAACGATTCAAATCGAAGGAAATGGCACCTAAGATAATACAAATATAAGTTTAGATATTGAATTTCTTTTTCATTTATTTAGTCCTACCCAAAAAGTCGTCTGCCGAAAATGATCAGCATCCCAAACTTGTAGCTCTAATCTGGCTGGAATTTTAACTTCAGTTTCATCCCAACTAAATAAGGACTCTCTGCGAGACAACACTATTCTCTCCTCGGCCGCCAAATTCAAAGGGATAAATAAAACGCCAATTGAAATTACCCTCACCGGTTAAAGAGCGATAATGGATATCGGTCGATTGACAATCTTGAGGACCCTTAAGCCATCTAAATATATGGGGAAAAATGTTTTCAAAACCAATTAAAATTCGAAATTTTAAAAATTTACCCTTTAACATAAATATCGGACATTTTTTCTCCTGTAAAGAAGGCATCATCTTCTAGAACCACATCATCTGTATTCCATATTATAATGCGCAATTCATAGGCCTTGGGTTTGCGCGGTGATATATCCACAGCTGGTCCCGGTAGCGGCATATCCATGGGAAACATATCCACCCACATTTCTATTTTACCTTGTTCTATTCCTGGTTTATCGGGATTGTAGAGCGGACGACTTTCTATATGCTCGGGAACAATCTTGAAAAATTTGTATGATTAAAAATTAGTATGGGAATACGATTTTGAATTTGACAATATCGGAATAAACATTTAATAAAAAAAAGGAATAAAATTTTGGAAAAAGTATTGCCTTAAAACATCCATCAATTCTCGATTTTTTTTTAGATAGATAAAAAATGTAGAGTAAGATAAAAATAGAGTAGAGAAAAAATGCAAAAACATATACAAAACATTTAAATACGTAGATAGTTTGATAATTAACTTGAAATTAAATAATAAAAAATAAAAGTGGCTAAAGGGAACCAATAAATAAATTGAATGAGAAATTTTCTGAACATTTTCTATAAGAAGAGAACTATTTCGAAACCTTTCTAAGTTTAAGAAGAGAAATGTTCCGAAATTTTTCTATAAAAAGAGAAAAGTTCCGAAAATGTTCTATAAATGAAATTTTCCGAAAATGTTCTATAAATGAAATTTTCCGAAAATTTTCTATAAAAAGAGAAATTTTCCGAAAATTTTCTATAAAAAGAGAAATTTTCCGAAAATTTTCTATAAAAAAGAAATTTTCCGAAAATTTTCTATAAAAAGAGAAATTTTCCGAAAATTTTCTATAAAAAGAGAAATTTTCCGAAAATTTTCTATAAAAAGAAAATTTTCCGAAAATTTTCTATAAAAAGAGAAATTTTCCGAAAATTTTCTATAAAAAGAGAAATTTTCCGAAAATTTTCTATAAAAAGAAAAATTTTCCGAAAATTTTCTATAAAAAGAAAAATTTTCCGAAAATTTTCTATAAAAAGAAAAATTTTCCGAAAATTTTCTATAAAAGAAAAATTTTCCGAAAATTTTCTATAAAAAGAAAAATTTTCCGAAAATTTTCTATAAGAGAAATTTTCTGAAAATTTTCTATACGAGAAATGTTCCGAAAATTTTCTATAAGAGAAATTTTCCGAAAATTTTGTATAAGTGAAATTTTCCGAAAATTTTCTATAAGTGAAATTTTCCGAAAATTTTCTATAAGAGAAATTTTCCGAAAATTTTCTATAAGAGAAATTTTCTGAAAATTTTCTATAAGAGAAATTTTCCGAAAATTTTCTATAAGAGAAATTTTCCGAAAATTTTCTATAAGAGAAATTTTCCGAAAATTTTCTATAAGAGAAATTTTCCGAAAATTTTCTATAAGAGAAATTTTCCGAAAATTTTCTATAAGAGAAATTTTCCGAAAATTTTCTATAAGAGAAATTTTCCGAAAATTTTCTATAAGAGAAATTTTCCGAAAATTTTCTATAAGAAAATGTTCCGAAAATTTTCTTTAAGAGAAATTTTCCGAAAATTTTCTATAAAAAGAGACGATTTCCAAAGAGTTTCTATAACAAGAGAAACTTTCCAAAAATTTTTTATAAAAATAGAAATTTTCCAAAAATTTTTTATAACAAGAGAAATTTTCCAAAAATTTTCTATAAGAAGAGAAATTTTAAGAAAATTTTCTATAAAAAGAGAAATTTTCCGAAAATGTTCAATAAAACTAAATTTATCAAAAATTTTTTATAAAAAAATGGAGAATTTCTGAATATTTTCTATAAAGAAGGAGATAATTTCAGAAAATTTTCTTAAAAAACAGAGAATTTCCCACAATTTTCTATAAAAAGGAGAATTATTTTAAAATTTTCTATAAAGTGGAGAAATTTTCTATAAAAAATACAGTTTTTCCAAAAATATTTTATGGAAAATAAACAATATTCAGAATTCTTTTTAAAGGAGAAAGTTTAAGCAACGATTCTATTATAAAGAGAAAAGTTTCTATATAAAGAGAAATGTTCCGGAAATTATCTCTAAAAGAGAAATGTCCAGAAAATTTTTCTATAAAAAAGAGAATAAATAAATTAAAAAAAGTTAAACTTTGTTCACAAAGTGGAATGGTAACTTTTGATTTCAAAATTCTTTGTTAACAAAGTATAAATCATAAACCTAACACTAAAAGAAATGCCTTCAAAACAGGCTTAGCAGTTAATTATCAAACTATCTTCGTACCTTTTTAGATGGTCGAAAAAAATACCACACCACACGAAGATCTTACCTTACAACCCACACCGGGTATTTCACTCCAACGATGTAAGCAAGCTAATGCTAAATGTTCATCGCGGTTACGGCAAGTACTGGACCATTCCAGGCTATAACCTCCTCATCGGAGAAAAGTCATACAGTACTTGCCAATAGCCACGCGATCTTGAAAATAATGTGGTGTATCCAATTTATTTTCTTTACATAATTTCGATAAGATTTGCGTAGGTTTCATGGGATCACGCCATTGGTTGTAACCGCAAACTGAAAGTAAAAGAATATACGTTAGAGGCAAACTTTAGAAGGTAACTTTCTCGATATACTTACTCTTCATATCTTAAGGCCAAACCACAAGTGGCTCGATGTCTGCTATAGAAACGATTTTCTAAATCTATGCGTGTCTCGCCTATCAAATCATCCCGAGCCCACTAGATCCCAATCAAATATCTGCACGGTCAACATGGAATCTTGAGGAAAGGTAACCTCTATTTCGAAACATTTACCAAACACCGGCATTCAGCTGTTTACTAACATAGTTATCCTTATCCGAAATACTTTACTACCCAAATGTAAAACAACATAGGGATCAGCTTTACCATTCAGATCCATGGGATGTAAATCGGTGGCCTTAACTATATAGACCCTCACTAGCACATGTATGGGTTCATTGGCTGGCAAATTGGGTATAGGATAATCTACACACCCTTGGGGTGGTGGTAGACGATATACCTTAATGGTCCCTTTGAAAAACCCACTGTGCGATTTTCATCCTCTGTAGAATCTCCCGTTTTCTTGCCTCTATATAAGGCAACGACTGTAGCCATTCACGGAAATTGTTGAATTCCGGTTGAGACTCCAAGTCGTTGGGATATATCTGAAAGTGAGGAGCACGACGTGCCACACTACGAAGTCGTTTAGACGAATTCGTTTGACCACTTACCTGACATAATGCTGTTGTACTATTGAGGGGTTTTGTTTTAGTCATATTCGTCGTATTATTAAAATCGGGCTTATTGCGCCCTATGCCTGTCATAGCTTTTGGGACTTAATTTTTGCACTAATTTAGCACCCTTTGCTCCTAGTTTATTGGAATTTTGTGTAATTTGAGATGGCGGTGGTGTTAAATATTTTTCAGTGTGATTAAGTGCTTTTTTCGGCTTTGGCATTGTCGATTAGCCGTTCATAGGACCAGAAGTATTTTGTCCACCAATCACGACTCAATTCATCGTCTGAATCTTGTTCTTGCATGAGATGATTTTCTTTGTTGCCTGCCTCGTCGAGAGGTTTTCTTTTTGGAATTTTGCTTTTTCAACCCTGTGAAATAAAAGGGGAACATGAAATTTAGTCCTGGATATAGTCCAAACTATAGTCCTGACTATAGTCCACACTATATAGACTACACTATATTAGACTATAGTACAAACTAGACTATATTCCAGGCTATAGACTAGACTATAGTCCAGACTATCGAGTAGACTATAGTCCAGAATGCAGACTATACTATAGATTAGACTAGACAGGACTAGACTATAGTCCGGACTACAGACTATACTATAGTCCAGAGTATAGACTATAGTCCAGGCTATATACTAGACAATAGTCCAAACTATAGTCCAAACTATAGTCCGAACTATTGTCCCAAACTATAGACAAGACTATAGTCCAAACTATGGACAAGACTATAGTCCAAACTATAGACAAGACTATAGTCCAGACTATAGACTAGACTATAGTCCAGACCAGAATATAGACTAGACTATAGTCCAGACCAAATATAGACTAGACTACAGTCTAGACCAGAATATAGACTAGACTATAGTACAGACTATAGACTAGACTATAGTCCAGACTATAGACTAGATTATAGTCCAGACTATAGACTAGACTATAGTCCAGACTATAGACTGTAGTCCAGACTATAGACTAGACTATAGTCCATACTATAGACTAGACTATAGTCCAGACTATAGACTGTAGTCCAGACTATAGACTAGACTATAGTCCATACTATAGACTAGACTATAGTCCAGACTATAGACGAGACTATAGTCCAGACTATAGACTAGACTATAGTCCAGACTATAAACTAGACTATAAGTCCAGACTATAAACTAGACTATAGTCCAGACTATAAACTAGACTATAGACTAGACTATAGTCCAGTCTATAGACTAGACTATAGTCCAGAATATAGACTAGACTATAGTCCAGAATATAGACTAGACTATAGTCCAGAATATAGACTAGACTATAGTCCAGACTATAGACTAGAGTATAGTCCAGACTATAGACTAGACTATAGTCCAGACTATAGACTAGACTATAGTCCAGACTATAGACTAGACTATAGTCCAGACTATAGACTAGACTATAGTCCAGACTATAGACTGGACTATAGTCCAGACTATAGACTGGACTATAGTCCAGACTATAGACTGGACTATAGTCCAGACTATAGATTAGACTATAGTCCAGACTATAGACTAGACTATAGTCCAGACTATAGACTAGACTATAGTCCAGACTATAGACTAGACTAGACTAGACTATAGTCCAGACTATAGACTAGACTAGACTATTGTCCAAACTAGACTATAGTCCAGACTATAGACTAGACTATAGTCCAGACTATAGACTAGACTATAGTCCAGACTATAGACTAGACTATAGTCCAGACTATAGACTAGACTATAGTCCAGAATATAGACTAGACTATACTATAGTCCATACTATAGACTAGACTATAGTCCAGACTATAGACTAGACTATAGACTAGACTATAGACTAGACTATAGCCCAGACTATGGCCTATTCCATTGTCTGGATATATATATAGCCCAGATTGGACTATATGTTGTTCATGTTGTCGAAATCACCTTACATTTTAGTAACACATGCCGCTCCATACAAAGTAAATTGATCACATGACGACCGGCGATTACCATAGAAATCCTTCATGCTGGCCTGTTGCAGCGAATCCAACATGGGCTGCATACCATAACCATCCACCAAATTATGAAGACTTTCCTCATTGAAAGGAGCTGATAAAAATAATTTGACCACCAATTGTTTTATACTTCGTTATATCCTCTTTAGGAGGTGGTTTATAGAGATAACGATGAATTGAAGTTATTTGATGAGTGCCCACCAATGTGTAACGGCCAAAAGAACGGCAATCTACACATCTTATGGTAATGGGAGGAGCATACATTTCTTCTAAAGGTAATTCCAATTCAATCGATTTTAACATATTGGGAAAATTGGGATTCTTCTTGGCATTCTGTATAATATTGGAACTTAAAATTTTGCCTGAACATTCCACGTCAATACGGGGTTTGTCGACAGACATTAGATGTACTCTCTTGAGATCTCTTAGGCCCCAGAAGAGCACTTCCAAACGAATTTAGCCAGATTTGGACGAACTTCTTTGGGCACTGGAAATATGGTATTCTGTGGGGTATATTATTGCGTTCTTTTTTCACTTCTGCCAAAACATTTTTAGGTTCTGTTAAACGAGGCATATCGGTGGAACCTAGTTCCAACATTTCAAAAGCAGCCAACAGTTCTCCGGCATTATCTGGTCCCCTAACAATATCAAACCATTCCAAGGTGGGTGTTATATAGGTATTCTCTCTAAGTTTAACTCTAGGTTGGGCAATGGCTCTTCCTATAAACTCTGACTTGCCCACCTTATCTTGATCGTATATTTCTATAATAATGGTAGGAGGATTTTTCTTGATTTCATCTTTAGTGCCATAAACTAATATTTCATCAAACACCAATAATTCATCCCAAGTGGGACTAAGAGTTTCTTCGATGACTTGTGTAGTTTTGGCAAATTCTGTTATATAAACCGTGGCATAAGGATCACTCAGGCCGGAGGCATCAGAGCCTATTAAAGAACGGGCTTGATAAATATGAGCTCTTAGTTGAAAAGTCTGAAAATTGTAAAAGTTATTAAGTTTTTCCCATTTCGATTAAGTTTATCTTACAGATTTCTCTAAATAGTGTATATTATTGGGTGCCATGGCTCCAGGCCTCTCAGCATTTCTCAGTTCATGTGATAAATCATATCCAATAGGTAGACCATCAAAGAAATGACCCTTATGATTTACCACTCCCAACCATAGATAAATGGAAAGTTTGGCTTGTATAAACCAACTAGCTGGTCCCGTTGATTGTTTACCCGGTAAACGTAAGGAATATCGTTTGTACCTTGCCACAATGTATGCCGCACTCTTCATCGGTAAGCGAGTAAATAAGGTCGCGGGCGGACATACGGTGATAAGCATAACGTTTGCCATTCGCTATCATCCAGAGGAATATGTCGGGTAGAGAATGTTGTGGCTGAAATGCAGTACATATAAGAACCTATAATCTGAATAGTTAGATGGGAAAACTCACATCATCAATAAGGAATTTCAGTTTTGCATATAGCTTTGAGCCTGTTTAAAGCGTTCATTGAGAGAGCTGCGCGTCACCAATGCTCTTAGATTGCGTGCTAAATTTCCTAAACTTTCCTGTTATAACGATAAAATCGTTAAGTTATTCTCTAGTTTAGCTATACTTGGTGCTACTCACTATTTCTCTTAGACACAACTTCATGCGCTCTTTATCCAATTTAGTTTACCGCTACCAGCACTCATAGAATTCGTTTTGGTTATTGTTTGATAGCGCAGACAGCAGATGCTAAATCTTCTAGAATGGATCGTAGACGTACTTCAGCTTTAGGATCTTCGTCCTCTATTAGACGTTTCGTTTCATTTATACCATCCTCCTAGATAAGATTAACCGTTTTAAAATAATTGTAGATGGGTTGTTATACTATGAAAGTTCTTGTTCGCAGGTTTCGGAATCATAATATAACTAACTAACTAACTAACTAACTAACAACTACTAACTAACTAACTAACTACTACTACTAACTAACTAACTAACTACTAACTAACTAACACTAACTACTAACTAACTAACTAACTAACTAACTAACTAACTAACTACTAACTAACTAACTAACTAACTAACTAACTAACTAACTAACTACTAACTAACTAACTAACTACTAACTACTAACTAACTAACTACTAACTAACTAACTAACTACTAACTAACTAACTAACTAACTAACTAACTAACTAACTAACTAACTAACTAACTAACTAACTAACTAACTAACTAACTAACTAACTACTAACTAACTAACTAACTAACTAACTACTAACTAACTAACTAACTAACTAACTAACTAACAACTAACTAACTAACTAACTACTAACTAACTAACTAACTAACTAACTAACTAACTAACTAACTAACTAACTAACTAACTAACTAACTAACTAACTAACTAACTAACTAACTAACTAACTAACTAACTAACTAACTAACTAACTACTAACTACTAACTAACTAACCTAACTAACTAACTAACTAACTAACTAACTAACTAACTAACTAACTAACTAACTAACTAACTAACTAACTAACTAACTAACTAACTAACTAACTAACTAACTACTAACTAACTAACTAACTAACTAACTAACTAACTAACTAACTAACTAACTAACTAACTACTACTAACTAACTAACTAACTAACTACTAACTAACTAACTAACTAACTAACTAACTAACTAACTAACTAACTACTAAACTAACTAACTAACTACTAACTACTAACTAACTAACTACTAACTAACTAACTAACTAACTAACTAACTAACTAACTAACTAACTAACTAACTAACTAACTAACTACTAACTAACTAACTAACTAACTAACTAACTAACTAACTAACTAACTAACTAACTAACTAACTAACTAACTAACTAACTAACTAACTAACTAACTAACTAACTAACTACTAACTACTAACTAACTAACTAACTAACTAACTAACTAACTGACTAACTAACTAACTAACTAACTAACTAACTAACTAACTAACTAACTAACTACTAACACTAACTAACTAACTACTAACTAACTAACTACAACTAACTAACTAACTAACTAACTAACTAACTACTAACTAACTAAGCTAACTAACTAACTAACTACTAACTAACTACTAACTAACTAACCTAACTAACTGTACTAACTACTACTAACTAACTAACTAACTACGAACTAACTAACTAACCTAACTAACTAACTAACTAACTAACTAACTAACTAACTAACTAACTACTAACTAACTACTAACTAACTAACTAACTAACTAACTAACTAACTACTAACTAACTACTACTAACTAACTAACTACTACTAACTAACTACTAACTAACTACTAACTAACTACCTACGACTAACTAACTACTAACTAACTAACTAACTAACTAACTAACTACTAACTACTAACTAACTACTAACTAACTAATACTAACTAACCTAACTAACTAACTAACTAACTAACTAACTAACTACTAACTAACTAACTAACTAACTAACTAACTAACTACTAACTAACTAACTAACTAACTAACTACTACTAACTAACTAACTAACTAACTAACTCTAACTAACTACGAAACGAACTAACTAACTAAAATATTAACCTACTAATGTGTTCAGAACCAAACTCTAGCATTATTACATGTGATTTTATATATTATAAGATTGATCTCTTGCAGGTCCAATGAGTCTTTGCACTGACTAAAGAGCTAACGCTTTCACAAATGGATTGCAGCCAATGATATTATTCAAAATTTCTGAGTAGCTAATTGATTACTCTCATTGACCTTTGTATCATTCCCCCAAAACTACTTACAAATTTCTCTGCCATTTTCGACAACATATTACTGTTATACATGCGTCTCCTTAAATCCGGCAAGGTACATCTAACATCCATACAGGGCTTATAATCCCAATATGGCAAATAATAATGATTCTTATCATGTGATATGGGTTTGCAAGCATTAGTAGTGCTACTAAACGATGTTGTATCCACCGTCTCTAATACACAACCATCTTCACCATCATCCAAAGCAGTAGCAAAACTTTCATTATGACCATCCAGTGAATTGCCAGCATTACCCATACTCAGTTCAAAGAATACGGTTTTATCACTGATTTTCTTGTCGATCATAGAGGCCTCGACAATAGAGCCAAATAAAAAGAATTCTTCATTGCGTGAATAGGAGGATTCGGATATTAGTTGGGTGGGTTCAAGTTCAACATTCTTTTCGGTGGTTATTTCGATGTTATCGGTGATTTCAGTGCGTATGGCTATAAGTAAGCGGGCTCTGTAGCTAACACCTTCCCCCAGACCGGTATTCAAATTGGAATGTTGATCTAAGAGACTGTAGTCACGTGTAGAACCATACAGGTGAATGAAAGAGGGACCAAAGGTGGGTAAGAAACCTTTTTCACCATCATTGGAGATTTGTTTTAAATCTATATAATGTGTACCGATAATAGAAGGTTTCATGGGATCGGCATCTCTAAGTTGGATCTGTAAGTAAAAAACATTTAGTGACAAAAATATATATCAATGCTTTAGTAAATATTTTACCTTAATTCTTTGACATAATGGTGGAAACATTTCGGTAAATACTAATTGTTCATTCCATACCGGAGCATAGGCATTTTTCTTTACTGTTGTTTTACCACTTAGACCCGCAAATGAAACTTGTACATAGGGGCTAACTAAATCTTTAGATTCTCCTGTAAGAGCTTTTTTAACATTAGCCATTATGGAAGAATTCATTCTAGGCAAACCATCAGCTCTATAGATTTTTACTATAAATTTAGCTCGTTGTCTTTCTATAGGTACACCATCCGGCAATAAAAGGTTTCTGAAATGATGATATAATAATTTAGAGTATAATATAGTTTGAGAGAGAAAAACTTACGCTTCGATATCATCTGGATCTTTTTCCGATTTCTGTGGCACTTTAACAGTATCACCTTTGCCAATGATACCAATATCACATTTTAAATAACCTTTAGGGCCACTATAGAAATCTTCGGGATCCGTTAATAAGGCCCATTTATGATAGAATTGATGATCTGTTTTTAATAGGGTGAGACAAATTTTATAATTATTTTTGTTTAATTATTTCACAGAGAAAGATAAGAGTAAATTTGCAGGCCTTATTAAATAAAGTCATGCTTGTGAAAAATTTGCAATAAGAAATGGATGCATTATGAGGGAACTATTATTCGAAATTTAGAGAATAAGAAGACAGAAAGGTTTGGAAAAACTAAAGCTACATTATATTAATATAGTGGAAAAGAAAAAAAGATATTATTAAATGCATTCACCTATAATATTGTATAAAACAAGGGTCTGGATAATGACTATAGAGATATATAAATATCTATAGTCTAGTCTATAGTCTAGTCTATAGTCTAGTCTATAGTCTAGTCTATAGTCTAGTCTATAGTCTAGTCTATAGTCTAGTCTATAGTCTAGTCTATAGTCTAGTCTATAGTCTAGTCTATAGTCTAGTCTATAGTCTAGTCTATAGTCTAGTCTATAGTCTAGTCTATAGTCTAGTCTATAGTCTAGTCTATAGTCTAGTCTATAGTCTAGTCTATAGTCTAGTCTATAGTCTAGTCTATAGTCTAGTCTATAGTCTAGTCTATAGTCTAGTCTATTAGTCTAGTCTATAGTCTAGTCTATAGTCTAGTCTATAGTCTAGTCTATAGTCTAGTCTATAGTCTAGTCTATAGTCTAGTCTATAGTCTAGTCTATAGTCTAGTCTATAGTCTAGTCTATAGTCTAGTCTATAGTCTAGTCTATAGTCTAGTCTATAGTCTAGTCTATAGTCTAGTCTATAGTCTAGTCCTATAGTCTAGTCTATAGTCTAGTCTATAGTCTAGTCTATAGTCTAGTCTATAGTCTAGTCTATAGTCTAGTCTATAGTCTAGTCTATAGTCTAGTCTATAGTCTAGTCTAGTAGTCTAGTCTATAGTCTAGTCTATAGTCTAGTCTATAGTCTATAGTCTAGTCTATAGTCTAGTCTATAGTCTAGTCTATAGTCTAGTCTATAGTCTAGTCTATAGTCTAGTCTATAGTCTAGTCTATAGTCTAGTCTATAGTCTAGTCTATAGTCTAGTCTATAGTCTAGTCTATAGTCTAGTCTATAGTCGTCTATAGTCTAGTCTATAGTCTAGTCTATAGTCTAGTCTATAGTCTATCTATAGTCTAGTTCTATAGTCTAGTCTATAGTCTAGTCTATAGTCTAGTCTATAGTCTAGTCTATAGTCCTAGTCTATAGTCTAGTCTATAGTCTAGTCTATAGTCCTAGTTTCTATAGTCTAGTCTATAGTCTAGTCTATAGTCCTAGTCTATAGTCTAGTCTAATAGTCTAGTCTATAGTCCTAGTCTATAGTCTAGTCTATAGGCTAGTCTATAGTCTAGTCCTATGTCTAGTCTATAGTCCTAGTCTATTAGTCTAGTCTATAGTCTAGTCTATAGTCTAGTCTATAGTCCTAGTCTATAGTCTAGTCTATTAGTCTAGTCCTATAGTCTAGTCTATAGTCTAGTCTATAGTCTAGTCTATAGTCTAGTCTATAGTCTAGTCCTATAGTCTAGTCTATAGTCTAGTCTATAGTCTAGTCTATAGTCTAGTCCTAAGTCTAGTCTAGTCTATAGTCTAGTCTATAGTCTAGTCTATAGTCTAGTCTATAGTCTAGTCTATAGTCTAGTCTATAGTCTAGTCTATAGTCTAGTCTATAGTCTAGTCTATAGTCTAGTCTAGTCTATAGTCTAGTCTATAGTCTAGTCTAGTCTATAGTCTAGTCTAGTCTATCTAGTCTAGTCTATAGTCTAGTCTAGTCTATAGTCTAGTCTAGTCTATAGTCTAGTCTATAGTCTAGTCTATAGTCTAGTCTATAGTCTAGTCTATAATCTAGTCTATAGTCTAGTATAGAGTCTAGTCTATAGTCTAGTCTATATTCCAGTTACTAGTCTAGTTTATAGTCCATAGAGTCTGAAAACCTTGTAGCGTACAATTGTTTTTTTGATATCGTTCGATGTATATAACGAATTTACGCTATCCTTCTTGGTGCTATAAAAATTTTGAAATTTTTGAAAAAAGTGCACCATATTATATCTATAGTGTGTATGTTTGGTGTAGTGTGCATAATCTAGGTGAATGTTTTTAGCAGATTTTTCTTTTACCTTTTTGATGCCACACTGTTGCTACATCCAATTAAAGTTGCCAATCAGTTTATTGCGACTAAAACATTACGACTTTGTAAAACCTTATTGTTTTGAATTATAATTTTTTACAAGTTTTGACACAATAATAGTTATTTCGTGTTTAAGTGTAATGGAAATAAAATTCAACAGGTTTTTTATATTTTTAACAGAAATCAATTTTATACATAAATGTTTTGGGGGGTTTTAAGTCGAAAAGAAAAGAAGGAATATAGAAAGAATAGAAGAAGAAAAAGAAAAGACAAGAACACCAACAATATTCATTCAAATAAATTTTTTTAAACATAGAAGAAATCAAAAAACAAAGTTATATATTAGAGATGCTATTTCACAGATATATACGTCGTAGTCTCAGACTTTCTAAGTGACTTCTGGTAAAAGTTTAAAAATGTTTTCATTTTGTATGTCAACAAGTAATTTATAATAAATATTATTAAATATTTATCTAAAGTTAGACAAAGAATTTCTAATAATTTTATCAGCAATTTTAAAACACTTTTAAGCCCCTATAACTATACTAAGAAATATCATCAAAAATTTAAATACATTTAAATTACAATATTGAAAAACAACAAACTACATGTAAAAATAATAAATACACAGAAGTTAAGGAAAAATGTATTTTATATATTTTTTTGTTTATACCCGGAGCATCGTAAACTGTTGACAAATCAATTTTAAATGAACCCACTAAAGTACCGGTACGTAAAAATTTCCTGGATTGCAATACCTTTAATATATTTTGTTTGTTAAATAAATATAAAATAATATTTTATTAATGTACGTAAAATAAATAAATTATTTATAATGTTTTATAAATAAGTTTCAGTTAAACAACAATATTTTTTTAAGATTGTCATAAATACTTAAGTATTTGTTAATACTTTATAAGTTGTTATTCGTTGTTTTTTGTTTTGTCTTTATTTCATAGAATTTTTTTCTGTTTTCTATCTTTGTTTCTTACATTTATTGAACACACATACTACTGTTTAAAATGATGGTGTTAAACAGTGGGACCGATGTTAGAAAAACTGGTAATAGATAAAATATGAATAATTTTCAATAGGCTAGACAATAGTCTGTACTATAGACTTGATATAGACTAGACTATAGACTAGACTATAGACTAGACTATAGACTAGACTATAGACTAGACTATAGACTAGACTATAGACTAGACTATAGACTAGACTATAGACTAGACTATAGACTAGACTATAGACTAGACTATAGACTAGACTATAGACTAGACTATAGACTAGACTATAGACTAGACTATAGACTAGACTATAGACTAGACTATAGACTAGACTATAGACTAGACTATAGACTAGACTATAGACTAGACTATAGACTAGACTATAGACTAGACCATAGACTAGACTATAGACTAGACTATAGACTAGACTATAGACTAGACTATAGACTAGACTATAGACTAGACTATAGACTAGACTCTAGAATGAAGACTGTACTATATACTAGACAATAGACTAGATAATAGACATGACTATGAAGTAGAGTATAGACTAGATAATAGACAAACTATAGACTGGACAATGGACAAAACTAGACAATAGAGATGGAGAACTAGACTATGGACTAGATTATGGCCTAGACTACAGTTTATTAGTTAGTTAGTTAGATAGTTTTAGTTAGTTAGTTAGTTGTAGTTAGTTAGTTAGTTCGTTAGTTAGTTAGTTAGTTAGTTAGTTAGTTCGTTAGTTAGTTCGTTAGTTAGTTTTTCGTTCGTTAGTTAGTTAGTTAGTTCGTTCGTAGTTAGTTAGTTAGTTCGTTCGTTAGTTCGTTGTTCGTTCGTTAGTTCGTTCGTTCGTTCGTTCGTTCGTTCGTTCTTCGTTTGTTCGTTAGTTCGTTCGTTCGTAGTTCGTTAGTTAGTTTCGTTCGTTCGTTCGTTCGTTCGTTCGTTCGTTCGTTCGTTAGTAGTTCGTTCGTTAGTTCGTTCGTTCGTTCTTCGTTCGTTCGTTAGTTAGTTCGTTCGTTTCGTTCGTTCGTTAGTCGTTCGTTCTTGTTCGTTCGTTCGTTCGTTCGTTCGTTCGTTCGTTCGTTCGTTCGTTCGTTGTTCGTTCGTTTCGTTCGTTATTCGTTCGTTCGTTCGTTCGTTCGTTCGTTCGTTCGTTTCGTTCGTTCGTTCGTTCGTTCGTTCGTTCGTTCGTTCGTTCGTTCGTTCGTTAGTTCGTTCGTTCGTTAGTTCGTTCGTTCGTCGTTCGTTCGTTCGTTCGTTCGTTCGTTCGTCGTTCGTTCGTTCTGTTCGTTAGTTCGTTCGTTCGTTTCGTTTCGTTCGTTCGTTCGTTCGTTCGTTCGTTCGTTCGTTCGTTCGTTCGTTTCGTTCGTTCGTTCGTTCGTTCGTTCGTTCGTTCGTTCGTTCGTTCGTTCGTCTTCGTTCGTCGTTCGTTCGTTCGTTCGTTCGTTCGTTCGTTCGTTCGTTCGTTCGTTCGTTCGTTCGTTCAGTTCGTTCGTTCGTTCGTTCGTTCGTTCGTTCGTTCGTTTCGTTGTTCGTTCTCGTTCGTTCGTTTCGTTCGTTCGTTCGTTCGTTCGTTCGTTCGTTCGTTCGTTCGTTCGTTCGTTCGTTCGTTCGTTCGTTCGTTCGTTCGTTCGTTCGTTCGTTCGTTCGTTCGTTCGTTCGTTCGTTCTTCGTTCGTTCGTTCGTTCGTTCGTTCGTTCTTCGTTCGTTCGTTCGTTCGTTCGTTCGTTCGTTCGTTCGTTCGTTCGTTCGTTCTTCGTTCGTTCTTCGTTCGTTCGTTCGTTGTTCGTTCGTTCGTTCGTTCGTCGTTCGTCCCTTTTCTCTGGTTCTCCCCCCCGTTTCTTTTCCTTTGCTTCTTCGCTTTCTTCTTCAATGGAGTCTTGTCTATTTATTCATTGAAGCTTCATTCAATACTGCTCTTAATAGTAGTGTACAATAGTGTGTGTGTTCCATATAGATTGGTCTTAACTAGGTTTCAGATTTATTGCTAGTCACGTATTTCTTTTCACTGGAAAAGGCATTAAGCATCAATGTAAAATGCAATTAATTTACACTCTTTTAAACTTATTTTTGTTGGAATGCAATTAGTTAATTAGCCACTACATTTATTAATAGCAATGGTTTTAAATTATTTATCCTGCTAGTTTATAGAGGTACAGGAATGCATGTGGTGAGGAAAAATAAATAACTAATTAATTGGAGGAAATACTTTATAAATACAAAATCTTGACTAGGTGGAGGTTTTAGTTTAAAGATTTTGATTTAAGGCTAACATTGCTCAAATCTTTAGTAATTATTTTTTAATTTATATTTGTTGGTGATTTTTAATTCAATTTTTCTCTATTAAATGAAATTTATTAAATAAATTTTATGTAATTTATGATTTCAAAAACATTTTTCTGTTAATTATATGTATGTTATGCAGGAATTTAATTATCAGCTATGACTTTAATATCTATTGTGTTAATTATTTTTTTGTACTGAAAATATTATTTAATAAAAAAACAAAAAAATTAAACAAAAAAAAATAATAAAATATTGATGAAACCATTATAATTGTCCCTAAATGAAGGTAATTTATAACAAATGTACATATAAATAATTCAGGCGAAAAATTTCATAAAAATTATTTAATTTAATACTGTTTATAAATATTACTATGAGGTCAGTCAGGTTGGAAATGTGAAAGAGTGACGAAAGGTCACAAATGTTTTAAATAAAATCTCAAATTTGTGAAAAGTTGCCTTAAATTCTCTTTTAAAATCTCTTCAAAGAAAGTTTATAGGAGTTTGTATGAAAACCCCTAACAATACCGGGTACCGAAAACCTTTATAAATTATAATTATTTACATATAATTGCTTTCACATAAATATGCAAATTAACTACTACTATTATAATCATTTCAATTCACATTAAAAATTCTCTAAGCACACTTTCGTTCAACACCTGTCGGTTCATATTATTCATACTAAATAGAAAGAAACACACCCTAATTACCCACTAACACCTAAATGACCATTTATGAATATATTCATATAATATTTATCATTTTACCTCAAAAATATTATACAAATGATAGTTTATGTTTCTTATTGAATCAACAAATCATAACGATAACTAATTATTATAATATTTACATAGATTTAATCTGTAACTTACCGACAAAGTATAATTTTATCAAACAACATCACCGGAGGCATATGAAAATCAAAAACAAAATACTTGGAAAGAGACAAACAGACAAAAAGAGAATAAACAATAAATTGAAATAAATATTTAATGTATAAAACTTATTATCTTTAACCTACTTCGTTGTAATAAGGACAATTTGTACTCTCCTTAACACTGGTATATTTCTTTTGATCTCCCACTTGTATGCAAACCACTGGATCCATATTTAAACCAGGCAGCTGACGTGCTTCGATAATTGTTATACAAACTTGAAAATCTTGCGATTTCAAATGGTCTGCGGTACGTGTCATTTGTTTGATCCTTTTAGGAGAGAATAACAACAATAGGAGTTTCTTTTTTTTACATTATGGAAAGAGAATTATTTACATTTTTCCTTGATCAAAATGCTGTAATTCTTCTACATCACTGGATTGATTTGATTGTCCACTTTCAGCTCCTGGGGTGGTTGTGGCTGTTAAAATGCCATTATTATCTCTCATATATTGTTGAGCTGCCATACTATCAGCATTTGGTGTTCCTGTTCCATTTTCATGCTCAAATATCAAGGGTGATCTAAGAATAAAAATAAAAAACTTATTTTTGAAAAAATGTCTGAAAAATATGGCAGTTTTTTTTTTAAAAAGAGTAATTTTTGGAAAATTTCCAAATAAAATGAGAAATATACTAAACTAGACTATAGACTAGACTATAGACTGGACTATAGACTAGACTAGACTATAGACTAGACTAGACTAGACTAGACTAGACTAGACTAGACTAGACTAGACTAGACTAGACTAGACTAGACTAGACTAGACTAGACTAGACTAGACTAGACTAGACTAGACTAGACTAGACTATACTAGACTAGACTAGACTAGACTATAGACTAGACTATAGACTAGACTATAGACTAGAACTATAGACTAGACTATAGACTAGACTATAGACTAGACTATAGACTAGACTATAGACTAGACTATAGACTAGACTATAGACTAGACTATAGACTAGACTATAGACTAGACTATAGACTAGACTATAGACTACTATAGACTAGACTAAGACTAGACTATAGACTAGACTATAGACTAGACTATAGACTAGACTATAGACTAGACTATAGACTAGACTATAGACTAGACTATAGACTAGACTATAGACTAGACTATAGACTAGACTATAGACTAGACTATAGACTAGACTATAGACTAGACTATAGACTAGACTATAGACTAGACTATAGACTAGACTATAGACTAGACTATAGACTAGACTATAGACTAGACTATAGACTAGACTAGACTATAGACTAGACTATAGACTAGACTATAGACTAGACTATAGACTAGACTATAGACTAGACTATAGACTAGACTATAGACTAGACTATAGACTAGACTATAGACTAGACTATAGACTAGACTATAGACCTAGACTATAGACTAGACTATAGACTAGACTATAGACTAGACTATAGACTAGACTATAGACTAGACTATAGACTAGACTATAAGACTAGACTATAGACTAGACTATAGACTAACTATAGACTAGACTATAGACTAGACTATAGACTAGACTATAGACTAGACTATAGACTAGACTATAGACTAGACGATAGACAGAGACTAATAGACTAGACTATAGACTAGACTATAGACTAGACTATACTAGACTATAGACTAGACTAATAGACTAGACTATAGACTAGACTATAGACTAGACTATAGACTAGACTATAGACTAGACTATAGACTAGACTATAGACTAGACTATAGACTAGACTATAGACTAGACTATAGACTAGACTATAGACTAGACTATAGACTAGACTATAGACTAGCTATAGACTAGACTATAGACTAGACTATAGACTAGACTATAGACTAGACTATAGACTAGACTATAGACTAGATTATAGACTAGACTAGACTATAGACTATATATAACAAGTAAGAGTGTTATATTCGCCATGTCCGAATCTTATATACCCACCATCAAATCATCCTTATTAATAAACTTTGATATTAACTATATATGTTGAATCATGTGTCGATATTATTATGAACATCAGGGAAATATTTGAAAGTGGGCCTTTAATAAGGGCTTAAGCATGGACCGTGCTCTTCCGAATTAAAAATATTAATTTTGTTTGATCCAATATTTATAAACTATAACTGTTTTTTTTGTAAGAGTGGTTATATGGAGGGTAGAGTCAATTATGGACCTATCCTTGTAGGTTTATACAATAATGATTTGCATCTAATGTCATTGTACTTGTATACAGTGGACGTCCAATAGTACGTATACGCTTTATTACGAATATTCAATAATACGAATGGCAAAATTGTTGCATTGTCTACTCTATAGTACGAATAAAGTCACAATTTTTCTGTTCGATAGTACGAATAACGCATTTTTTATGGGAATTTTGGTTTTATTTACGTATGAATGAAGTTTTTATTATGTTTTATACCCACCATCAAAAAAGATGGGGGGTATATTGATTTGTGTCATTTCGTTTGTAACACATCGAAATATTGCTCATAGACCCATAAAAGAATATATATTCCGGGTCCTTATTAAATTCTAAGACGATCTAGCCGTGTCCGTCCGTCTGTCCGTCCGTCCGTCTGTCCGTCTGTCTGTTGAAATCACGATAGGGACCACACGAGAGGAGCTAGGCAGTTGAAATTTTGCATAAATATTCTCTATTGTTAAGGTTTGTTTGGTATTGAAAATGGGCAATATCGGTCCACTTTTTCGGATAGCCCCCATACAAGTGGACCTCCAAAAAACAGCTTCAACGGGCATAACTGCTTCAGAAGTACAAGTATAGCGATGAAATTCGACATAAATAAGTTCCATATGAGCCAAAATCTTTCTACCAAATTTTTTCAGGATCGGCCCATAAATGACCCTACCCCCATATAAGGTCCCCTTCTGAAAATGACTTTAACACTCATTACTGGCCACAAAATGCAAGTATAGCGATGAAATTCGACATAAATAAGTTTCATGTGAGCCAAAATCTTTTTAACCAAATTTTTTGAGGATCGGTCCATAATTGACCCTACCCCTCATATAAGGTCCCCTTTAGAAAATTACTTTAACACTCATTACTGGTCCAAAAATGCGAGTATAGCGATGAAATTCGGTATAAATAAGTTTCTTACGAACCGAAATCGCTCTACGAATTTTTTTTAAGATCGGCCCATAAATGACCCTACCCCCCATATAAGGTCCCCTTCTGAAAATGACTTTAACGCTCATTATTGGCTAAAAAATACGAATATAGCAATAAAATTTTACACAATTAATTTCCTCGCGAGCCAAAATCTTTTTAATAACTTTAATATGGATAGGTCCATAATTGGCCCTTCTCCCCCCTATTGGGTCCACTTCAGGAAATAGCTTTAACGCTCATTACTGTCTTAAAAATAAGAGTAAAGCGATGAAATGCTACACACGTAAGTTTCTTACGAGCCAAAATCTCGGTACCAATTTTTTTTGGATCGGCCCATAAATGACCCTTCCCCCATATAAGGCCCCCTCTGCAAATAACTATACTGCTCATTACTGGCTTAAAAATATTAATGTAGTGACGAAAATTGACGCACATAAGTTTAATGCGTGCCAAAATCTCTCCACTAAATTTAGGGAGGATCGGTCCATAATTTACCCTACCGCCCATACAAGGTCCCCTTTAGAAAATTTCTTAAACGATCATTACTGGCTTAAAAATATGAGTTATGAAATACGGTTATGAAATTCGCTCCGAATTTCATGCGGAATGTGTCGGTAATTCACCCTACCACCCCCATATAAGCCACTTTATAAATTACATGAACGCTAATTGCCGGCATAAAAATGCGAGAACAGCGAATGTAAACAAGTTTTATATGAACCAAAATCAGTCTACAAAAAGTTATGAGGATAGGTCAACAATTGACCATACACCACATATGAGATCTTCTTTAGAAAATTTGATGAAGAAAACTCTGATAATTACAAGTACAGTACAAAATATTAAAAATTAATATTTTGTTAGTTCAAAAGAGCTCGGTCCATAATTGTCTTAAGCTATATTCCAAACATCACCCTGATGTTTATATGGGAGCATTCCTTTTACGGCATACGGTTTGATGGTGGGTATATGAGATTCGGCACAGCCGAATATAACACTCTTACTTGTTATTTTATTATTATGGGCCTATCATTATAAAGTTTTACGAAGAGATTTAGGTTCCCATAAAACATGTTTGTGCCGAATTTCATTGTTATTGATGCTTTTCTTAGCCAGTTATGGACGATAAAGTCATTTTCTGAAGTGGACTTTATATGGGGGGTAGGGTCAATTATGGGCCTATCCTTATAAAATTTTACGAAGAGATTTAGGTTCCCATAAAACATGTCAGTCCGAATTTCATTGTTATTGATGGTTTTCTTAGCCAGTTATGGGCGATAAAGTCATTTTCAGAAGGGGACTTTATATGGGGGGTAGGGTCAATTATGGGCCTATCCTTATAAAATTTTACGAAGAGGTTTAGGTTCCCATAAAACATATTTGTGCCGAATTTCATTGTTATTGATGCTTTTCTTAGCCAGTTATGGCCGATAAAGTCATTTTCTGAAGGGGACTTTATATGGGGGTAGGGTCAATTATGGACCGATCCTTATAAAAATTCAACAAAGAGATTTATGTTCCCATAAAACATGTTTGTGCCGAATTTCATTGTTATTGATGCTTTTCTTAGCCAATTATGGGCGATAAGACATTTTTTGAAGGGGACTTTATATGGGTCAATTATAGGCCTAATCCTTTATAGGCCTAAACCTTATAAAATTTTACAAAGTGATTTAGGTTCCCATAAAACATGTTTGTACCGAATTTCACCGCTATTGATGCTTCGCTTAGCAAGTTATGAGCGATAAAGTCATTTTCTTAAGGGGGCCTTATATGGGGGCTAGGCGAAATCATGCACCGATATTGCCCATTTTCAATACCAAACAAGCATCAACTAGAAGTATCTGTACAAAATTTTAGCTCTCTAGCTACTTTCATTTAGACTCTATCGTGTTTTTAACAGACAGACAGACGGACGGACATGGCTAGATCGTTTTAGAATCTAATAAGGGTCCAGAATATATATACTTTTATGGGTCTTAGACGAATATTTCAATGTGTTACAAACGGAATGACAAAAACAATATACCCCCCATCTTTTTTGATGGTGGGTATAAAAATAGAGAAATTTTACGAATACTTTCTATGAAAGAAATTCTCGGTAACAT
Organism: Lucilia sericata; assembly: GCF_015586225.1. Classification (NCBI taxonomy): domain Eukaryota; kingdom Metazoa; phylum Arthropoda; class Insecta; order Diptera; family Calliphoridae; genus Lucilia; species Lucilia sericata. Next base: position 73,613 of record NW_023995505.1, on the reverse strand, counting down.
CAAACGAATTTTTAGTTTTCACAATCGTATTTCATGATGGTTCTCAGAAACGACCAAATTCGATTCGGTTGTTACATAGAATCAGCTTTCTCCATGAGTGATTAATATTTCTATATAAAATTTAAGTCAATCAACGATTAAAATTTCTATAGAAAAGTTAATAAAACTATGATGAAATGCTTTTTCTCCTGAAATAGGTAGCTTAAACTCAAATGAAATTTTCCGGAGAAAAAATGCTTAAACTGTATAATATTTTGAAATATTTTATTTTAATAAACTGTCATTATACATAAATACATACCCCCTTATTCACAAACAACATTTTTATTTTATAAAAGGTTTATAAAACAAAATTTCCATACAAAATCTAATTTATAAACAGTTTATAAAATAAAAATTTTGTTTGTGAATAAGGGGGATAGTATTTAATAAAATGAATATTAAATTTTTCCACTATACATCCTTTGAATCATATTTAATAAGCTAAACCCTTTTGGCACATTAATTTTTGTATGAAAATTTTACACTTAATTAATGAACTTGATAATTGATGCGTGATTATTTTACTTTTCACTTGTTAAAGGTGATTTATGACTGTAGAAAGCGGTAAAAGCAGTGGAATAATTAATATTTAAATATGCAAAAAAATACCCTTAATGAATAATTTCACAAAAATATATTTTACATTTTATTAATGTAAATATTATAAAAGTATGAATGTAATTAGAGACAGACCGACATATCTATTTAAATTGTTATTTCAAAGGTGGGGAGTAGGAATGTTAATATAATTTTATGAAATTAGGTAGGAGGATGGCTATTATTAGCTCAATATAAATTTAAATAAATAAAACTAAATGTTTATTAATTTAAATTTATATTGAGCAAATAATAAGCCATTCTTCCTGTAGAAATATTTTATTAATTAGTTTCATAAATTAAAATAATTTAAATACATACCTTCCTTTAGAAATTTTAAATGCTTAATATTTTAATGAGGTAAAGTGTGCCGTTTAATTAGTAAATTTTTGCTGATGATAGAAGTTAGAGAAAAGAGGTAAGAGTGAAGATATCAATACACATTTTGTAATGAACAATTTCGTGTGAATGAACAATTTAGAAAGAAAAATGTTGAAATTTCTCTTTTTCACAGACAAATTAACAAAAATTCGTTTTGAAAGAAAATTTTCGAAAGTTGCTAAATTTTCCATTTTTATAAAAATGAAAGAAAATTTTCGAAAGTTGCTAAATTTTCCATTTTTATAAAAATATCACTCTTTTATAGAAAATTTTCGGAAAATTTCTCTTTTTCTATAGACATTTTTTGGAAAATTTCTCTTTTCTGTAGAAAATTTTTAAAAAATTACTCTTTTCTTTAGAAAATTTTAGGAAAATTTATCTTTTTTAGAAAATATTCGGAAAATTTGTCTTTTCTATAGAAAATGTTCGGAACAGTTCTCTCTCTATTGAATATTTTCGGAAAATTTCTATTTTATATAACAAATTTCTCCTTTTTTAGAAAATATTCGGAAAATTTTTCTTTTCTGTAGAACATTTTCGGAAAATTCTACCTTCTATAGAAAATTTTCGGAAAAGTTTTCTTTTCTATAGAAAATTTTCGGAAATTTCTCTTTTCTATAGAAAATTTTCGGAAAATTTCTCTTTTCTATAGAAAATTTTCGGAAAATTTCTCTTTTCTATAGAAAATTTTCGGAAAATTTCTCTTTTCTATAGAAATTTTCGGAAAATTTCTCTTTCTATAGAAAATTTTCGGAAAATTTCTCTTTTCTATAGAAAATTTTCGGAAAATTTCTCTTTTCTATAGAAAATTTTCGGAAAATTTCTCTTTTCTATAGAAAATTTTTGGAAAATTTCTCTATTCTATAGAAAATTTTGGAAAATTTCTCTATTCTATAGAAAATTTTTGGAAAATTTCTCTATTCTACAGAATTTATTCTTAAAATTTATCTTTTCTATAGAAAATTTTCCGAAAATTTATCTTATTTATAGAAAATTTATTTTTCTATAAAATATTTTCGAAAAATTTCACTTCTCTATAGAAAATTTCCGAAAAAATTACTCTTTTCTATACAAAATTTTCGGAAAATATCTCTTTTCTAAAGAACTTTTTCTGAAATTATCTCTTTTTCTAAAGAAAATTTTCTCTTTTTTATAGAAAATTTTCGGAAAATTTTCTCTTTTCTATAAAAAATATTCGAAAATTTTCTCTTTTCTACAAAAAATATTCGAAAATGTTCTCTTTTCTACAGAAAATTTTCTCTTTTTTTTAGAAAATTTTCGGAAAATTTCCTTTTTCTATAGAAAAATTCTAAAGAAATTTCCCTTTCTATAGAAAATTTCTCTTTCCTATAGAAAATTTTCAGAAAATGTCTCTTTTTTATAAAAAATTTTTGGAAAATTTCTCTTTTCTATAGAAAATTTACGGAAAATTTCTTTTTTCTATGGAAAATTTACGGAAAATTTCTTTTTTCTATAGAAAATTTTCAGAAAATCGCTCTTTTCTAAAGAAAATTTTCAGAAAAGTTCTCTTTTTTATTCGGAAAATTCTTTGCTACGGAATTTTTTTCTTTGGAAATTTTTGGGAAATTTCTCTTTTTTATAAAAAATTTTCCTAAAATTTCTCTTTTCTATAAAAAATTTTCTTAAAACTTGCCTTTTCTATAAAAAGTTTCGGAGAACTTTGCTTTTCTATAGAAAATTTCGGAAAATTTTTTTTTTGATCAAAATTATTTGGGAAAATTTACCGAAAAATTCCATTTTATATAAAGTTTCCGTAATTTTTTCTATTTGTAGACTATGTATTTTTGTTATTATAGAAAATTATTTCACTAATTTATAACAATTTTCCCTAATTTTATAAAATTGTTTCAAAAATTCCTTTTTTTATGGCAAATTATCTTTCAGTTTCAGTTTTATAGAAATTTTCTTATTTTGGAGAAAATGTTAAAAATGTTCTTTAAAAACCATTTATCGCACTTTACAAAAACTTTAACTCAAGAAAAACTACCTGCATTTGGAAAACTTATGTATATTGTTTTTCCTGCACTTAATTTAATTACATACATAATAAAACAATTATAAATAGTAGACCTAAAATTAAACCACATATGTATGTACAAATGTGTGTATTTATGTTCGAGGTTATAAACACCTTCCCCCTCTATATATTTGACGTGTTACCAAATAACATCATAATTAATGACTACATGGCGTATAAGTGCTTTTTATTTAATTTATACATTCTGTATTACTAATACGTCATGTGGTACTTATAAATAATTCATTATATTGATTACTCTACATCTACATTTTTCTTTTTCTACATATGTTTCTTTCAAAGAGAAACAAAAAAATCATTCATAATGTATGTAATTAATTTGTTTACTTTTGTAATTTTTCTTTCTTTTATTTTCTTTTTATTTTTTTGTTTATAAGGATATGAATAATCTTCACCCTAAAAATTTTATGTAAACCAAGAAGGAGGTAAAGAGAGCTTAATAATTTGTTATATCATTATTACCGTCATTTCTTTTCATTTATAATTCTATTAGTTGTTACATACATATGTACGTTTGTAAGTAGGGTAAATGTACTTAAAGTACATAAGAATGTTGGTTAAATACATGTAAGTAGGTACTTGGAATTTGTAAACAAAATGTCAACACTTCAAGTAGAATGAATAAGGTAGACAATAGAATTTTAAAGTAAATACGCAGTATACTCATTAAACACGTGTATTAATATTAAAAATGAAGCTCATCGATTTTTAAATTCAACCAAAAGCCTCTGCACTTGAACTTGATGTCCACATACTAATCGTTTGGTAAAAATCATGGTTGATTGACCTTATGTTTAAACAATTTAATATCTGCCAGAGAAATAGATTAATGTTTAAATTATATTTACAAAATGTTTGCCTATGGCATAGAAGTATGTGCTGTATTGTTAAATGAGCTCGAAAAGTGCGATGACTTTGGTTGCTAGTTACTAAACGGCATGAACTTAGGTATTTAAGAAATTTTTCAAAATTGCCAAATAAACAGTGAAGAACCTAAGTTGCCGTAAGTAAGTATGTAATTGTGCTTAAAGCAGATGTGTCAAATCCGCACGTGTAAAATTTTCCATGTTAGTTTGTTAGAAATAATAAAGATAAATAATTAGAATTGTGTAAACTAACTAACTAACTAACTAACTAACTAACTAACTAACTAACTAACTAACTAACTAACTACTAACTACTAACTAACTAACTAACTAACTACTAACTAACTAACTAACTAACTAACTAACTACTAACTAACTAACTAACTAACTAACTAACTAACTACTAACTACTAACTAACTAACTAACTAACTAACTAACTACTAACTAACTAACTAACTAACTAACTAACTAACTAACTAACTAACTACTAACTAACTAACTAACTAACTACTAACTAACTAACTAACTACTAACTAACTACTAACTACTACTAACTAACTAACTAACTAAACTAACTAACTACTACTAACTAACTAACTAACTAACTAACTACTAACTAACTAACTAACTAACTAACTAACTAACTAACTAACTAACTAACTAACTAACTAACTAACTAACTAACTAACTAACTAACTAACTACTAACTAACTAACTAACTACTAACTAACTAACTAACTAACTACTAACTAACTACTAACTAACTACTAACTAACTACTAAAACTAACTAACTAACTAACTAACTAACTAACTAACTAACTAACTAACTAACTAACTAACTAACTAACTAACTAACTAACTAACTAACTACCTAACTAACTAACTAACTAACTAACTAACTAACAACTAACTAACTAACTAACTACTAACTAACTAACTACTAACTAACTAACTAACTACTAACTAACTAACTACTAACTAACTAACTAACTAACTAACTAACTAACTAACTACTAACTAACTAACTAACTACTAACTACTACTAACTAACTAACTAACTAACTAACTAACTAACTAACTACTAACTAACTACCTACTAACTACTACTAACTAACTACTACTAACTAACTAACTAACTAACTAACTAACTAACTAACTAACTAACTAACTAACTAACTAACTAACTAACTAACTAACTAACTAACTAACTACTAACTAACTAACTAACTACTACTAACTAACTAACTACTAACTAACTAACTAACTAACTAACTAACACTAACTACTACTAACTAACTAACTAACTAACTACTACTAACTAACTAACTAACTACTACTAACTAACTAACTAACTAACTAACTAACTAACTAACTAACTAACTAACTAACTAACTAACTAACTAACTAACTAACTAACTAACTAACTACTACCTAACTAACTACTACTAACTAACTAACTAACTAACTAACTAACTAACTAACTAACTAACTAACTAACTAACTAACTACTAACTAACTAACTACTAACTAACTAACTAACTAACTAACTAACTAACTAACTACTAACTAACTAACTAACTAACTAACTAACTAACTAACACTAACTAACTAACTAACTAACTAACTAACTAACTAACTAACTAACTAACTAACTAAACTAACTAACTAACTAACTAACTAACTACTAACTAACTAACTAACTAACTAACTAACTAACTAACTACTAACTACTACTAACTAACTAACTACTAACTACTAACTAACTAACTAACTAACTAACTACTAACTAACTAACTAACTACTAACTACTAACTAACTAACTAACTAACTAACTAACTAACTAACTAACTAACTACTAACTAACTAACTAACTAACTACTAACTACTAACTAACTAACTAACTAACTAACTAACTAACTAACTAACTAACTAACTAACTAACTAACTAACTACTAACTAACTAACTAACTAACTAACTAACTAACTAACTAACTAACTAACTAACTAACTAAACTAACTAACTAACTAACTACTACTAACTAACTAACTAACTACTAACTAACTAAACTAACTAACTACTAACTAACTACTACTAACTAACTACCTACTAACTAACTAACTAACTAACTAACTACTAACTAACTAACTAACTACTAACTAACTAACTAACTAACTACTAACTAACTAACTAACTAACTACTAACTAACTAACTAACTACTAACTAACTAACTAACTAACTAACTACTAACTAACTACTAACTAACTAACTAACTAACTAACTAACTAACTAACACTAACTAACACTAACTAACTAACTAACTACTACTAACTAACTAACTAACTAACTAACTAACTAACTAACTAAAACTAACTAACTAACTAACTAATGGTGTTGACCTCAAACAAAGCTCATAATTCTTTTAAATACAATGTATTTTAATGATTTTTACGTCACATCTGCGACTTTAGATATCGTGTCTTGAAATTTGATAAAACGCCATGTTGGGTCCATTCTGTCGTTTTATTCTGTTACCTTTAAAATAGAGGCTTATATGTTATTTAGACCAAATCAAAAACCAGTTGGGTTTTGAAAAACTAAATTTCAAAAACCAATACGTTTATACCAACGGTTTTTGATTTTGTTTACCAATACATACACACCAGAAAATCATCTTTGCCACAAAATCCACTTTTTTATTTTGGAAACCACTCTAATAATAGTTTTTAGTGAAGTTATCATTAAATTATATAAAGCTCATTTCGAGAAACCAGTGCTGGAAATTTATTTTTCACCTATTTTTATTGGGTTTTGATTGAGTTTTTATCAAAAACCAGTTGAAAGTAGTTTTTAATTTGTATGGAAAAACCAAAGAAATTTCAGTAGTTTTTCAAACAAAAACCAAATAAAGCCAAAAACTTCTAGTTTTTGGTTGGTGTAAACGGCATATTAGAATCTTCGTTCTACTTCGAGATGTCTTCATATAAAACTTGAAAACTCATGGTTTTCGGTATATTCATGCTCGGCCAAGTCTGCCTGCACTTCCCTAACGGTGGCTAAGTGATATTTTATATTAACATTTTCTTAGAAGCTTAATTTTCTATAGATTATGATTTTACTCTAATTAGATTTAAAAGTGTGTACTTTTATAATACTTTTTTTAATTTTTAATTTATATTAGACACATACATAGCAGAAGCGCTGGTATCCTTTAGCCTTATAAGACTGAATACTCCTTCTGTAGTAATGTAGAATAATCATGAAAATCAATAGCATTTTTATTAATTTTCCAAGATGTTAAAATGCACAATAAACTCCAATGATTAAATAATAGTGATCTTAAAATCGTAAAGGTTCCTAGAATTTCAGTGGCAAAATTCAAATTTCATGTGTAGGGAAATATAAACAAAGAAATTTAAAAAATATCATATAACAATTAAAATGAATTTTAAATTAACAAAAATGGAAACAGCTTAAATACTCTAGTTTTTAGATTTTATCAGAAGACCGAATATAGTAAAATGTGACATATACACGTGTGTATATTTACTTTCAAATAATTGAAAGTTAAACTTGTTGAACGATTTGGCATTAATTTTTCTATTTTTTTGGGGTTAACAGTACAAGTATTTGAAGAATAAAAGAGCAGAATAATACTGAGAATAAACATGTAAAAATAATATTATTTTTCTGCAAAATTTTTAATTATTAATTATTCATAAGAAAGTTATCAAACTGGGGAAAAGAGGATAAAAATGTTAACATATTATGAAGTACATATCGCTCATTTACTACAACACTGTCATAAAACAAAACGCGAGACTTTTTACTAAATACCAAAAGTAGAACTATTATTATTTCAAAATTTATTTAAAATTTATTTAAGAAACACGCAGTAAAATATCATAAAATATTCAATGCCGTTTTTCTCGATATAATGTTTTTTGACTTACGCCAGACTTTTAGTAAATAGACAATATATTTTGACTTATTTTGAATAATGTTTCAGCTCAATATTTTCATTTCTAAATTTTACAAAAAAAAAAAAAAAAAAACATACTCTGGGGATAACTGAAATACTCTAAGCCAATTTAGTGAAAAGGCTCAACCTATTGAATGACTGGAGCCAACAATTATTTGATCAAGCAGCACACATTTTGAACAAAACTTTACTTGACCAATTATAATACTTATACAAAAAATGTGAAATTTATTTGACATATTTTATTATTGGATCAAAAAGTATGGAACTTGAAGAATCAGAGAACATGGTTTTGACCTTTATAACATCCATCTGCCTAGTTAGTTAGCTAGTTAGTTAGTAAGTTAGTTAGTTAGTTAGTTAGTTAGTTAGTTAGTTAGTTAGTTAGTTAGTTAGTTAGTTAGTTAGTTAGTTAGTTAATTAGTTAGTTAGTTAGTTAGTTAGTTAGTTAGTTAGTTAGTAAGTTAGTTAGTTAGTAGTTAGTTAGTTAGTTAGTTAGTTAGTTAGTTAGTTAGTTAGTTAGTTAGTTAGTTAGTTAGTTAGTTAGTTAGTTAGTTAGTTAGTTAGTTAGTTAGTTAGTTAGTTAGTTAGTTAGTTAGTTAGTTAGTTAGTTAGTTAGTTAGTTAGTTAGTTAGTTAGTTAGTTAGTTAGTTAGTAGTTAGTTAGTTAGTTAGTTAGTTAGTTAGTTAGTTAGTTAGTTAGTTAGTTAGTTAGTTAGTTAGTTAGTTAGTTAGTTAGTTAGTTAGTTAGTTAGTTAGTTAGTTAGTTAGTTAGTTAGTTAGTTAGTTAGTTAGTTAGTTAGTTAGTTAGTTAGTTAGTTAGTTAGTTAGTTAGTTAGTTAGTTAGTTAGTTAGTTAGTTAGTTAGTTAGTAGTAGTTAGTTAGTTAGTTAGTTAGTTAGTTAGTTAGTTAGTTAGTTAGTTAGTTAGTTAGTTAGTTAGTTAGTTAGTTAGTTAGTTAGTTAGTTAGTTAGTTAGTTAGTTAGTTAGTTAGTTAGTTAGTTAGTTAGTTAGTTAGTAGTTAGTTAGTTAGTTAGTTAGTTAGTTAGTTAGTTAGTTAGTTAGTTAGTTAGTTAGTTAGTTAGTTAGTTAGTTAGTTAGTTAGTTAGTTAGTTAGTTAGTTAGTTAGTTAGTTAGTTAGTTAGTAGTTAGTTAGTTAGTTAGTTAGTTAGTTAGTTAGTTAGTTAGTTAGTTAGTTAGTTAGTTAGTTAGTTAGTTAGTTAGTTAGTTAGTTAGTTAGTTAGTTAGTTAGTTAGTTAGTTAGTTAGTTAGTTAGTTAGTTAGTTAGTTAGTTAGTTAGTTAGTTAGTTAGTAGTTAGTTAGTTAGTTAGTTAGTTAGTTAGTTAGTTAGTTAGTTAGTTAGTTAGTTAGTTAGTTAGTTAGTTAGTTAGTTAGTTAGTTAGTTAGTTAGTTAGTTAGTTAGTTAGTTAGTTAGTTAGTTAGTTAGTTAGTTAGTTAGTTAGTTAGTTAGTTAGTTAGTTAGTTAGTTAGTTAGTTAGTTAGTTAGTTAGTTAGTTAGTTAGTTAGTTAGTTAGTTAGTTAGTTAGTTAGTTAGTTAGTTAGTTAGTTAGTAGTTAGTTAGTTAGTTAGTTAGTTAGTTAGTTAGTTAGTTAGTTAGTTAGTTAGTTAGTTAGTTAGTTAGTTAGTTAGTTAGTTAGTTAGTTAGTTAGTTAGTTAGTTAGTTAGTTAGTTAGTTAGTTAGTTAGTTAGTTAGTTAGTTAGTTAGTTAGTTAGTTAGTTAGTTAGTAGTTAGTTAGTTAGTTAGTTAGTTAGTTAGTAGTTAGTTAGTTAGTTAGTTAGTTAGTTAGTTAGTTAGTTAGTTAGTTAGTTAGTTAGTTAGTTAGTTATATCCTCGTTAAGATATCATTAAAAAACTCCTTCAACATTTCATTTCGTCTGTTCATTACAATTTCATTAAGAAATCAATAGAAAATTTAGTCTTGCCCTACCTCTTCAGGCATTATTAAATTAACATTAGAAGTGCTTGTATCAGTTCTACTATATGTTCAATTATGGTAAACAATTTCATGTTCATTGAAGATTTCAATAAACGAATGTCGCAAAAATATCAAAGCTAAACAAAAATAAGCCTTAAGGCTTGCGGTTGTATAGAAAATATCAAAAAGGAAAAAGCACTGTTTGATTTTCAACAATTTGTTAAAGTTAACTTTGAAAAGCTGAAAAATACGTACTTTGTTGTTTACACAATTTTTGGGTTTATTGTGAACAACAACCAAAACTTTGTTTATTGCAGAAAATTAAGGCTATGTTATGTTAATTATATTAAAACTTACTTTTTTCAAAATTGTAGATTAGTTATGGATTTGATATTTAAAATTTTCAATAAAATGTAATAATAAAATTGCAAAATATTATTAAAATGATTCAACTATAAATATTTAACCCAATTAAATATCTTCCTACTTATCTGTTTCCGCTACTGTAGCAAACATGTTTAATAAAAACCAACCCTCCTTTGTAATTTTTTCTCCATGTTGTTGTGGTTACATTCCCATTGATTACCCCACCACTCTTTCCCCTTGTTAAAGCCTTATTAAAATTGCTTAAAACCAGCTGCTGTGTTGTTTTTATGTTTTGTTTTGATTATGAAGAACACGTTGTTAAACAATAGCAACAATAATAATGAGAATATTGCCAAAAATGAAGTGGGAGTAAAAAAGTAAACAAATCCAATGTTCCTATTTACATTTATGAGAAAAATTCATATGATACAGATGGCGTATACGTAATATTGTATGTATGTGTGTACTTCATACAGGAAAATACACTCACTCACTCTCTTATTCAGTCATTCGTATAGAAATAAGAGTGTTTGGAAAATACCCTTGTCAATGAATGTACATACATATGTATGTATGTTGAACTTGTAGTGTATTTGAGTTGGGGGATTTGTATTAAGTGAGTTAGAGAGTTTGGTTACAATGTCAATGTAATAAAGGTTAATAAAAGTAACCATGAGCTTATACATACATATGTATTTTTAAACATACATACATACTATGTACATATGTACCTATACGGTAAATATGTATGTATTGTTTATATTTTGATAGTGTTTATGACTGTATAATTGTGTATTTGCCTGTCTCTTAGCTAATACTCATACTACTTATTATTATCTATGAAATCGTAATATTGTCATTTAGTTAAAAATCATAATCAATGACATCTACATACATATAAACATATTTATATTTGTAATAGAGTTAAATTGAAGTAAATATGTTTGTAATAACCGCAATAGGTATGCGTTTTCATATTTTGGTTACACTTTTTTATACCCTATCCAACTTTATAATAGATCTACAAATATCAGATCATAAGGCAATAGATCATTTATCGAATGCAGAATGACAGATATGCATACCTCGTTAAAAACAATCACCAGTTAAGTGCCTAAGGAAGTGGCGTACTCAACATCAGGTGAATCTATCTTATTGATGCGATGAAAGAATGTATTATTTATAATGCAATTCCCTTCATCTATAGACTCATTTACTGGGCACTCCTTAAACTGTTAATTGGCAGACCGAAATACGGACTCGATATATAATTCGACAAGACTACTTTCCTATGTTAAGTCAAGCTTGAAGAAAAATCGCCGATAAAACCAAGATTAAAGTATTATCTACCCTGCATCCATCAATTTCAACTTCATAGGTTCACAGTTTTCGGGATTATAATGTAAATCCCCAGATGCCTATTTTCTCTCTCTTTATATCCATCCTTGTAGCAAAAGATTCTCTGAGGTTTTTGTCTAACCACGATCTGTTATCTGGGACCAAAGTTACGCAGTTCCCGAGAAATTCTATCTGTAGTATGCGATCGAACATAAATAAAAGACAATATTTAAAATATAAAAAATCTCAACTAGCTCCATGGAACACGTTCTTATATAGACAGATGCGATAAGACCTGAACAAGTATTAAGGTCTTCGAAGCATTTCCTGAGCCAGAGTTTGGTACCATTATCATCAGTTAAAGATACAAATTATCGAATTATAGTACGCGCTGCGAACTAGATCGTGTTTTATCGAATAATGATTTCCGAATATACACCGATAGTTAGGCCGCCCTAAGGGCTATAAGGGCTGAAGTTTATACAATATCGCACTTGTTTCTAGAAGAAGGGACATCCCAAAATGAGATGGTGAAACATTCCAGTGAAGGACTGTACTGTATTATTAACAGATACCTGGCAATACCATTGCAGACTCTCTTGCGAATGACAGCTCATCACTATCAACAGAGCACACCGACTTTCGGTCTACCGCTTTCAACTGCAAACGCGATTTGTGATAAACTTCTCTGAGACTACCTGTACACTGGCGAAGTGTAGCTGTAGTACGTCTCACGTAGATCACAATCCCTACTTCAGTTTCTGAGATCAAATCTACGAAACTTAAATAAAGCTCTGACTGGCCTTTCGGGTTCCATAATAACTTCTGCAAGGATATGGACCCAAGTGTGTCCCCACTGATAACAACACATGGACAACCTGCTGACCTAACCTGTAACTTTCACTCTGATGCAAATTACTACCGCCTAAGCGTCCTTGTTATCAGCTTTACAGAGATTTATGAATGTGAAGACATTGAAGGAATCCGCAGATATGATATACTCGAGCAGGTTAACCAAGACTGGATTTGGTTTAATATTGAATGAAAACCACTAATATCGAAAAACTTGCAGAGTTTGTGCTTAAAATTTACCACATAAAAGGCGTCTAAATATATATTATTTAGCTCAACTCACATGATAATCAGTAATCAGTATTTGCACTAAAAATAACGTGATTTGTATCTTTTATTAGAAGTATTTTCAATAAAACTTCGTCATGTCCATAATTCCATAAAATTGCTGTCTATTTCTATAGTCCAAAACAAATACATACAACTGTAGAGTAGTATTAAGAGTTAATAATGTCAAGTCCATATGAATGCAGTTGTTGTCTGCTGCTCTTGTGAATATGAATGTTAAAAACAGAGAAATCTGTCTAAAGGAAGAAAAAATATATAAAATTTACATACAGTTTTACTTGTACTACACCATTTCCCATAAAAAAAACACAAAATTTTCTTTTAAACCTTTTTTTGTATTATAAGAATTTTTAAATGTAAAACTTCTGAAAAACACATTGCAAACTGCGAAAATTCTTCGGGAAATGGTGTCAATGGGTAACAAGTGATGACTTGTTTATGTTTAGGTTGAGAATGTGTCTAAGAGGACTTTGTATAAAAACTAGTTACACATTCAAATGCAGAAAATATTCAGGCATTTATGCCCCATTGAGTAATACAAAGTAATGCATACATTTGCAAAACAAATTGTTTTGTTAAGAATACATCTTTTTATGCAGTCAACAGTTGAATGGCAAATATCAGTGGGTGTCAGTGGGCTATGTGGAATAAGAGACTAGAAAGTGAAATAAATATTAGAAGGTTGTTAGACGAACAACAGCTGGACATTATTAGAATTAGTCAGAATTGTATTCTCTTTTGCGTTGAATATTTGAAAGTTGTATTTTTAATTGTAAAGTAAGTGGCGGAAAAGATATGGTGATGTACAGAATATGTCTTCTCCTCATTGACCTTTATCATAACGCTCACCACCTTATGAAGTCTTATAATTCCCGCGGACCAAACTTGGCTACGGTTATGTTCTCCTAAAAGAAAAATCGATTTATGAAAAGAACAAATAATAGAAAAGTTATAGAAAAGGTCCTAAATAGCTTAGTTCCAGCGCCATTATTAGGACTCATGTGCTATCAAAGCAAAGCATATTACATAGCTGGGTACTTTAGATTCAGTGGTGGAAAATGCGATAAGTGTACAGAATTGTATTGGAGACAAATTTAGAAGCGAAAAAGAAAAATGTACCCTTCGAGGGTTGAGACTCTGAATACTCAAATAGTAATAACATCACCTTCATACCTATAGTCTGAGGCTGGAGAATTGGTTCTATAGCAGGACATTCCGAAGGATATATCGGTTTCTATCTCAGAGAATCAGAAAAGAGAATCAGATCTATCGAGAAGCTGAAAACTGAGATCAAATACCAGAAGAAAAGAGTTACCCATAGAAGGAAGCTGAATAAAATGCCCCTTCCCAACTCTCTAAATGGAGTCCCCAGTCTGAATCCTCCGAGAAAGGAAAATAAAGCCAAGCTTTTGAGTAAGCGAGCACGTCAGTTAAATAAAGCTCGAAGAAAAGGGTATCTTAAAAGCAGAAAAGTGAAAAAAGAGAAGGATGTTCAAGCAATCTCAGCCTTCAAATACAGGTTAAGGTTTGGACTCTGAAGCCTCCATTAATAATTCGTGTGCCAAGCTAAACAAAAAGCAACGGATCAATCCCAGGACACTCCGATGCTTATATCGAATCCTTCCTTAGCCTCAGAAGCGAAGAGAATCGGATCAATCGAGGGACTATAAACAGAAAAGGGAAACTCAAGAAGAAGTAGATCTTTTTGAAAAGAGTTTCCAGTCGGTATCCTATGAAGAGAAGTAATGAAGATACGATCATATCAGTCAAATAAAGCTCGAAAAAAGCATGTGAAAAGAAGTCCTTTCCAGAAAAAGCTTAACTCTGAAAACTCTAAAAACAAAGGGGTGTTTAAGCAACTTCATCCTCTAAATACAGAAGAGAGATTTTACTCTGAATCCTCTTATGAAAACTTCACAGTCATACATAACTTCTGGGCGACAGTGAAGGAAGTTTAAGAAAATGCAACATTGAACTATGTCCTGCCTGAGGTTCCTTCGGGATCCATGTAGTGGCTGTGGTTTAAACCCAAATTCGTGGGGAGATTAAGTGGCGGTTAAAGGACTGATGTAAGGTAAGTGTAAGTGTAAGTCAATATTTCGGGATAAGTTCGGTGCTGTTGCCGAGACAACAGATACCCAACAGAGGAGTGACTGTGTAACTAAGCGTTATAAGTTAGTTAGTTAGTTAGTTAGTTAGTTAGTTAGTTAGTTAGTTAGTTAGTTAGTTAGTAGTTAGTTAGTTAGTAGTTAGTTAGTTAGTTAGTTAGTTAGTTAGTTAGTTAGTTAGTTAGTTAGTTAGTTAGTTAGTTAGTTAGTAGTTAGTTAGTTAGTTAGTTAGTTAGTTAGTAGTTAGTTAGTTAGTTAGTTAGTTAGTTAGTTAGTTAGTTAGTTAGTAGTTAGTTAGTTAGTTAGTAGTTAGTAGTTAGTTAGTTAGTTAGTTAGTAGTTAGTTTAGTTAGTTAGTTAGTTAGTTAGTTAGTAGTTAGTTAGTTAGTTAGTAGTTAGTTAGTTAGTTAGTTAGTTAGTTAGTTAGTTAGTTAGTTAGTTAGTTAGTTAGTTAGTTAGTAGTTTAGTTAGTTAGTTAGTTAGTTAGTTAGTTAGTTAGTTAGTTAGTTAGTTAGTTAGTTAGTTAGTTAGTTAGTTAGTTAGTTAGTTAGTTAGTTAGTTAGTTAGTTAGTTAGTTAGTTAGTTAGTTAGTAGTTAGTTAGTTAGTTAGTTAGTTAGTTAGTTAGTTAGTTAGTAGTTAGTTAGTTAGTTAGTAGTTAGTTAGTTAGTTAGTTAGTTAGTTAGTTAGTTAGTTAGTTAGTTAGTTAGTTAGTTAGTTAGTTAGTTAGTTAGTTAGTTAGTTAGTTAGTTAGTTAGTTAGTTAGTTAGTTAGTTAGTTAGTTAGTTAGTTAGTTAGTTAGTTAGTTAGTTAGTTAGTTAGTTAGTTAGTTAGTTAGTTAGTTAGTTAGTTAGTTAGTTAGTTAGTTAGTTAGTTAGTTAGTTAGTTAGTTAGTTAGTTAGTTAGTTAGTTAGTTAGTTAGTTAGTTAGTTAGTTAGTTAGTTAGTTAGTTAGTAGTTAGTTAGTTAGTTAGTTAGTTAGTTAGTTAGTTAGTTAGTTAGTTAGTTAGTTAGTTAGTTAGTTAGTTAGTTAGTAGTTAGTTAGTTAGTTAGTTAGTTAGTTAGTTAGTTAGTTAGTTAGTTAGTTAGTTAGTTAGTTAGTTAGTTAGTTAGTTAGTTAGTTAGTTAGTTAGTTAGTTAGTAGTTAGTTAGTTAGTTAGTAGTTAGTTAGTTAGTTAGTTAGTTAGTTAGTTAGTTAGTTAGTTAGTTAGTTAGTTAGTTTGAAAGGAGGATGTATTTACATCAAATCCGAAAAAATACACCTAAGCCTCTATTGGGCCTGTTGTGCGCTCCTTAACCAGTGCCTCAGGTTGGAATCGAACTCATCACCTCCGGTCTACCAGACTAGAACACTAACCACTAACCTACCGGAGGCTACCGGGACTAAGCGTTGGAAATGAGTTGGTGAGATAGGCCAACACGGCAGGTACTCACGCAAAGCACTTCGACATTCGTCCCAAAAATTGATTTTTATAGTACCAGCTTATAATTACGCCCATAAATGTTTTCCACCAGATTTTTCCACGTAAAGGAACTAGCCCATTAATGGTTTAGGCGAATTTGCTTTTAGTATACATTTATGTAATATACGTTCTTCTTTCAAACTAAAATTTAAACAGAGATATGTACATATGTATCCTTGAACGGAAATCCTATCTATCGAACTCGCATATGATAAAAGTTTGTTTTTCGTAATTAAAAGTTAAACTAACATGTAAAATACAAAGAAGTGTTAATCAATATGACCAAGTAATTGGAAGGTCTCATCATTTAATATGATAACAAAACTGTGAATGTAATCAATACAGTTAGTCTTATTTAAAGGTAGTTAATATATATATATATGTGATCAGAAGCAATAACAACCTATGTGTAAAATTAAGACTCATTAATATATGAGTAGCTTAAGATAAAAAAGTTGTTCTCATCATTTTATTGTTAGAGAAGTGGGGATTTCTTGTACTTAAATATGCCTTAAGCCCACTTATTTGTTATTTATGGTTAACAATTTATTCAATAAAGATTTTGAGGAAACTTCCCAATATATGTATCAAATTTATGAAAACTCTAAAGGCATATTCATTGATGTGGAATATTTAATTAGGTTTGTAAAGTTTATTTAAACAAATAATTAAGCTTTGACTTTTCTTTTTCTTCTTCTTTTTTTTGTTCTAGCCACAATTTGTTTCTTTAGAGTTTCTTTCAACTTATTAAAAAGAAAATTTTCCAAATATTTATCTTGGTTTCTTATTTTACTTTAGAATAATGAAGAAAAATCACAAAGAACAATGTACAGAAATCTTAAATTTATAACAATTTACAAGCGTTTTCTTAGTAAAGAATAAATTTATACCCTACAGAACTATAGTGGGGAAGGGTATTATTCTTTTGTACCTTAAAGTATACCAATTGGCATGTCCGTCCATTGCCATAACATAGTTTAAAATTAGCATAAATAATACCACCGATTTTGATAATGATCGCTCCCTATTTGCATCTAGTTCATATAGAGATCGTTTAAGTAATGTTCGAGAGTGGACCTTATATGGTCGGAAAAACTTTGGCAGTCTAATATATATACATAATTTGAAAATTTGAAATATTATTTAGATCTTTCTGGTGTAGAGTATCATAAGGTCTACTTGGGCCAACTATACTTTCTTATTTGTTTTCTATTTTTGTTACTTTTGTTAACATTGTTTATACAAAGAATAGTTACAAACTATTTTGTTTAAACGGAACTATTCTAAGAAATATTTATGTTTATTATTACTTAGCTTTAAGGAAATGAGGGGAATAGGAGAAAGTAAATTACATAGGAAATTATTTTAATAGAAACATTAGACCCGACCTTAAAAAAGGAGATTCATTGCACAATCTATATACTATCACAGTTATTAATAGCAATACCGGTGTCTGAATAATAAGCATAGTTTTGATATTACGTATTACGAAAACCTGTTACCCGCACATCTTGTTTGTTGACGAAGACCTATCAGAGATTAATTAAGGTTAAGCTTGTCTTTCCAAAATCGCGAGAAGAAAATTTTGTTTAAAAATCTGCTAACATGACGTCACCGTATGACTTAGTGTCTGTTCAACTCTAGTGAAGGATGGCATTGAAAATGTTTTTATTGATTGATCAATAGTATTTCTCAGATCGCATATAAAATAATCCACAGTTAAGCAGTGTATATCACACAAATTTATCATATTTTATATCAGATAATACTCCCCCTGCTGGACATGTTAACAGATTTTTGAGTTATCCCGTTCTAAATTAAAAAAAACCCTGTTGTTTCCCATATTTGAGATGTTATCTGCATGTCCAATCTGGTGACTTTAAAATAAAGGTCTAATCTGTGTTATATCCTCTCACTTCTTTGAGATAAACCTAAAGTTTGAGACAACTATAAAACAAAACATTTTTCTTTTACAACAAAAACTTCAACGGTTGATATCTCAGCAATTACAAGAGATTTTTATACCCACCATCAAAAAAGATAACACATCAAAATATAGATCATAGACCCACAAAAGTATATATATTCTGGGTCCTTATTAAATTCTAAGACAATCTAGCCATGTTCGTCTGTCCGTCCGTCCGTCCATCTGTTGAAAACACGATAGAGTCCAAAAACATTCTCTATTGATAAGAGTTCCACAAACATTGTCTATTGATAAGGTTTGTTTGGTATTGAAAATGGACCATATCGGTTCACGTTTTCGGATAGCCCCCATACAAGGGTAGCCCCCCATATGAGGATTGGCCCATAATTGATCCTATCCTACATATAAGGTCCCCTTTAAAAAATGACTTTAACGCTCATTACTGGCGTAAAAATAAATGCATAGCAAAGAAATTTGACATAATCAAGTTTCTTACGAGACAAAACCTATCTAACAAATTTTGTGTAGATCGGTCCATAATTGACCCTACTCCCCATATAAGGTCCTTCAGAAAATGACTATAATGCCCATTAATGGCTTAATAATACGAATAGAGCGCTGAAATTCGACACATACGTTTTTTGCTAACTAAAATCTCTATACCAAATTTTATATGGACCGGTCCATAATTAACCCTACCCCCTATATAAGGTCCCCTTCAGAAAATTACTTTAACGCTTATTACTGACTTAAAAATACGAGTATAGCGATGAAATTTGACCCAAGAAAGGTCCTTGAAAGCAAAAATCTCTTAACTAAATTTCATGTAGATCGGTCCATAATTGACCCTACCCGCATATAGGCCCTCCTTTAGAAAATTACATTAACGATATTTTCTGGCTTACAAATACGTTTACAGTTATGAAATTTGATATAAGAAACTTTTATAGGAACGAAAATATTTTTATAAAAAAGTTTATTACAATATCATTCTGAATTTAATGAGGATTGATTTAAAACTGACTGAATTAAAAATACGAGTAGTGCAATGAAATACGAAACGAATAAGTATTTTATGAACCGAAATCTTTCGAAAAAATCTTACGACAATCGGCCCATAATGGATCCAACTGCCCATATATGCATATACATGTGTTCACAGTTTCAAAATTTAACAAAAATATTTTGTTTTTAAAAATAAATACTTTGTTAATTCAAAAGAGCGCGTTCAATAATTGACTAAGGGTACATATATTCTAAATATCACCCTGATGTTTATAGGGGTTCGACACAACCGAATATAACATTCTCACTTGTTAAGCAATTCGAAAAGTAGGTTAAGTTCAAACCCGAATAAATACATCTAAGTCACTATCGGGCTATCACACCTTCTCTTGACCAAATTTTTAATTTAACCCTCGTAGCGTCAAATGGTTTTACATACTTATGTCAAATACCTTGATCTTTTTTCCCTTTAAAGCAAATATATTCGTTATTTTATTACCGAGTGTTCTAGTACCCATATGAGGCATGAGAGAGTAATCGGTTTAAGGGTTCTTTGTAATCCAATACGGTGTTAGATTTATCCTTATCACCACTGATTGGTCATTTTTATTCTAATCTGAGTTGCGCTTTCTTTTGATAATCGGACTCCTGCCAGGAAGCTAATGCTGTGATTAGGTTGATAGTAGTATATTTCTGTATAGAACTTCAGGCCCGTTTTGTCCCCTTGTTTAAACCAACCGTGTAGCAACGGATTTCATTTTTATTCTAATCCGAGTTGCACATTCTGTTAATAAACGGATTTCTGCCTTGTTAGTAGTTAGTTAGTTAGTTAGTTAGTTAGTTAGTTAGTTAGTAGTTAGTTAGTTAGTTAGTAGTTAGTTAGTTAGTTAGTTAGTTAGTTAGTAGTTAGTAGTTAGTTAGTTAGTTAGTTAGTTAGTTAGTTAGTTAGTTAGTTAGTTAGTAGTTAGTTAGTTAGTTAGTTAGTTAGTTAGTTAGTTAGTTAGTTAGTTAGTTAGTTAGTTAGTTAGTTAGTTAGTTAGTTAGTTAGTTAGTTAGTAGTTAGTTTAGTTAGTTAGTAGTTGTTAGTTAGTTAGGTAGTTAGTTAGTTAGTTAGTTAGTTAGTTAGTTAGTTAGTTAGTAGTTAGTTAGTTAGTAGTTAGTTAGTAGTTAGTTAGTTAGTTAGTTAGTTAGTTAGTTAGTAGTAGTTAGTTAGTTAGTTAGTAGTTAGTTAGTTAGTTAGTTAGTTAGTTAGTTAGTTAGTTAGTAGTTAGTTAGTTAGTTAGTTAGTAGTAGTAGTTAGTTAGTAGTTAGTTAGTTAGTTAGTTAGTTAGTTAGTTAGTTAGTTAGTTAGTTAGTAGTTAGTTAGTTAGTTAGTTAGTTAGTAGTTAGTTAGTTAGTTAGTAGTTAGTAGTTAGTTAGTTAGTTAGTTAGTTAGTAGTTAGTTAGTAGTAGTTAGTTAGTAGTTAGTTAGTTAGTTAGTAGTAGTAGTTAGTTAGTAGTTAGTTAGTTAGTTAGTTAGTTAGTTAGTTAGTTAGTTAGTTAGTTAGTTAGTTAGTTAGTTAGTTAGTAGTTAGTTAGTAGTTTAGTTAGTTAGTTAGTTAGTTAGTAGTTAGTAGTTAGTTAGTTAGTTAGTTAGTTAGTTAGTTAGTTAGTTAGTTAGTTAGTTAGTTAGTTAGTTAGTAGTTAGTTAGTTAGTTAGTTAGTTAGTTAGTTAATAAATTAGTTTGTTTGACAGAATGCCATCATTGTAACTTTAGTAATGTCTTCCAATTTTGTAGCAGTCTAATGGTTATAATGTAAACTAATTGTACTAGACTAAAAGGTCTTAACTGTTAAACCTGTAGAAACATAAAGATCCTGACTAATGAATATGAAATGCTCTTTGAAAAGAAAATAGTCAAATAGTAAAAGTAATAGGATTAAAACAAAAATGATAATATGAAGATTTGTTCTTCAATTATCTCATCAGTTTATAAAAATACGAAAATAATGATTAGATAACAAAATTTTTTCAACGAAAAAACAATAATTTTTCCACTTTAGAAAACCTTTGATATTCAAATTAAATTTTACCAGATCTTGTTACGAGTGAAAATTACTAACAACAAAAGTCCTTGAAAATTTATTTAAATTACAGATCAAAAACAATTCCATGGATTTAAAACCACAACTAGAAGTTCTAAGGAAATTGCAAACAAAATATCATTGTCAAAAGACAATATCAATAAATTTTGGTTTTTTATGAATAAAGTATCAATTTTATGTGCTGTTTTTCCTTTTAACAGAGTTTATAAAAAAAAACAAATAACCACGAAAACATGTTAGAACATGTTGTAAAATATATGTATATTTTGTGGTATTTTATTTCTTTGAATTTTGCTAAAAGTTTTGTAATTTAGTACTTAAGTATTTTATTTGGTTTTTATTTTGTTTTCAGCTTTGTGCTTAGCAACTTACCTGCCCTCATCCTCGGTACTGCTATCACGTGTCTGTGAACTTTGACGACTGCGCCCTAAACGTATTATATTGCGTACAGCTCTCATGGTCATACGTTTTTCTTTCATCGGTTGCTGAACTGGACTTCCGCCAGGTGTGGCAGCATCACTTGAAGCTCCAGCTGATATAGTACCAACACCACCACCACCACCAGCACCTCCGCCTCCAACACCTTGCATTGTGTTGCTACCTTTTCTTGTTGGTGATTTACCATATTTATCAAATTTCAATTCAGCACGTTGACGATTAACAGCTAATGAGTTGGCAGCTGCTGCTGCTGCTGATGATGTTGTGGCATTTGGATTAGCGGCTGCCATCACGCGTCGCAGTAAATGTCGTTTCTTGTTTGATACATACGATTCACTGCCACTTGAAGCTGCACCACTGCCAGAGGCTATATTGCCACTTGATTCTAGAAATGAAGTTTAAATTACAATTAAAAACAAATTGATTAAATGTGTTCATTTGAAGGTTTTTTGTATCATTTAACATTATTTATAGCATACGTTTAGGGGTTTTTGATTTTTTTAGTCTCCTTTATTTATCTGTGTGTTAGTTAAGTTAATTGTTTTATTATTCAGATATTGATAAAAGTCTTGATTCAGAAAGAAATTTTTTCTTAAAGATTTCCCACAGAATTTTCATTTGCATATTAGAATAGTAAGTCATTACATAATTGCTTATTTTATGCATTATACATGATGTCTCTCATATTTATTTCATATTTCTGCTTGTGTGACAAAATTTATTATTTCAGCTAGACTTAATAAAAATATACATACAATAAGTGTGTACATTAGGGTGGCTTCGTTTATATGTAGAACAAAATAAGGTACTAATGTTCCCTAATTTTCGGTGGGAACATTAGTACCTTATTTTGTTCTACTTGCTTGGTTTATTCTTAAATAATGTTTCTCAAAATGTTTGTCCTGGGGATAATATTCGGTGAGCTGGTCCAATAGATAACAAGGTCCTTTTTAAAGGATTCAAGTAATTTTCTTTTTGAAAAATAAAAAATCTAAAAATGACCTCACCAAATAATGATGTAAGGACAAAAAATTTGAGAAATGTTATCTTAGAAAGAAACATCGGCGAAAACATTAGCAACTTTCATTTTAGGGCCACCCTAATGTACATATACAAATTCATAATTTTCCCTTCAAAGTCATATTTTATTAAAATGTCAACTGACCACAAACCATAATAAATTATATATGAATATATATATAAAATTACAGTCGTGCATACTTAATCAATCATATAATGTATTAAAAAAAGGCTTTTAGAAAAAAATTTAGCTGTAACATTGACACCTTTTTATACCCAGTGTGCTTCGCTACAATAAAAAAAATTATGTTAATAATAATCCTCCAATTGGTTGTCCAAATGTTAACATGAATGTCAAAGTTGTTCGTGCAAAATTTGAGGCTTCTAGCTTCAATAATTTCAGAGATATACGAATTTTTGTATTTAATTCATATGGGAGGTGCCACGCCCTATATTGCTAGTCCTGATTTTTTTTCAATTGTTTAGATTGTTTTCAAGGTTATCTTTGTTAAATTTGAGAATTCTAGCTCTAATGGTTTTCCAGATATATGAATTTTTGTATTCAATTCATATGGAAAATGCCACGCCCCCTATTGTTAGTCTGGCAATATTTTAGGACTCTAACTGTCATTATTTGTATATAAAGATGATACATATTCTGGCTCCTTATTAGATTCTGAAACATGGCTAGATTCATATCACTCTGTTGAAAACACTATAGGTCCAAAAAGGGACCGAGCTAGAAGGATGAACACTTCCTATGAGGTCCTCTTTATTATTGTTATTTAATTCCATGTATACGAAACTAAAACTTCTTTAAAGATTTCCCGAGGATTGGTCCATAATGGGCCCTACCTTAATTTTTCTATATACTTTCAATAAATTGTTTAAAAGCAATGATAATCAGCTGAAAGAAGGTCTGTAAAATTGAACTAAAAGCTTCATAAAAGTCTCTCTTACGAAAATCATCTCGTATTCTTATAAATATCGATATATTTAATTAATTTAAACTTTTGATGATCTAGATTTAGATTTATAAGACTATAGTCCAATATATATATATATACTAAAATCCAGACTATTTCAACCATTTTATAGTCTATGGCACAATTTTTATATCCAGACTTCAGTAAAGACTAAAGATCAGAATATAGTAAAGATTATAAATCAGATTACAATTAAGAATATAGACCAGAGTGTAGTCTGGTCCATGATTATAATAAAAACTATAGTTCGGAGTTATAATTAAGACTATAATCTAAAGCCTAGACTGTAGACCAGACTACGGTCCAGACTGTAGATCAGACTGTAGTAAAGATTATAGATCAGATTGAAGTCAAGACTATAAACCAGTTTATAATCAAGATTATAGACCAGACTATAGTCAAACTATGGACTAGAATATGGTCAAAACTATAAACCAGACTGTAGTCATACTTGTAGAGCAAACTATAGATTAGGCTATAGTTAAAACTAGACACCATACTTAAGACTATAGACAAGATTAAAGTAAATACTGTAGAACAGAATGTTATTTAGTCTACAGATCGAATTAAAGACCGACTGCAGTCAATACGACATGCCAGATTTTAGTAACGACTATAGTCAAGACTAAAGAGCAGACTATAGTCAAGATTATATACTAGGCTATGGCCATATGTATAAGTCTGCAAAAGAGATCAAAGCACAGCTATTAACCGTGATATAGTCCAGACCATAGATCATTATAATCCAGATATATGTAGTAAAAACTATAGACAAGATTTTATACACGACTGTGGTCCAAATTTATAGATTGGACTTAGTCTTAGTAGTCTATAGATTGGACTTAAAGCATTACTATAGACTATTGATAATACTATAGAATATAATGGCTAGACTATAGTCTTCATTTTAGATTAGTCTAAAGTACAGATTAGAGACCAATATAAAGTCCAGAATTTAGATCATACTATGGATATGACTCTAGGTTAGACATTATACCACATAATAGATCCAACTTTAAATTTATATATAGACCCGACTATAATCTAGATTCTAGACTGTAGCCCAGACTGTAAATCCGACTATAGTCAATATGAGGCTATAGTGAAGACAAAATACCAGAGTATATTTAACACTTGAGATCACAGTTTAGGGCGGACTATATTCAATACTACCGACTAAACTATATTCCAGTAACTAGACTTAGTTTAAAAGCTTTTAGTTAAGACCTTTATTATTTATTCTAAAATGAGATTGGCCTATTGGATCCTAGTGTTTCTATTGCATAATTCCAATTTAACATATTTGATATTTTGAGAAGCTAAAAAAATACATGGATTACAAAATCCCGATCATATTTCCTTGATAATATGTTATATTTCGTTTAGATTTTGAACCAGTTTCAGTGACATAAATAGGCCAAAAATTCGGCTACATTCTTGTGGATGCTAATGCTATGTTATAATGATATACATGTATGTATATGATTACATGTAAGCCATTATTAGAGTTCTTAAAAATAATGCTAATGGTATGTAGAAGGCTTTTCAGTGTAATTTTTGAATTAAAGTTTCCAAAAATCCAAATTCAAGTTAGCATTAAAGCTGGAAGCTTTTTATTAAAAATACTTTAAAAATAAACTTATTAATTGCATGTGATTTTAACATTTTATTTAAAATTAATTAAAAAATGTTTGCCAAAATTCATGGAAATTAAGACAGCATAATAATGTTCAATGATTTTCTGGTTATCTGTAGAAATAATTCACAAAAAACACCATTATATTTCTTTTTTATTGAAAACTATATCACTTTTCAATTGAAGTCATTTATGAGGCATTTTTACGCAAATTTAAGTTTTGGATTTATTTTCATTTCCCTGTTAAATTTCCTTTCCTTAGAAAGTTTATTTCCTGCGATTGTTATATAAATAGGGGTTAAATGAAATTTAATTTTAATATAAATGTTTAAATTATAACAGTTGCTGTATAAAGAGTTCAAATTATTAGGCTTCTTCTAGCACTTGTTTCATAATTTTTTTCTAATTCATCATAAAATTTGAAAAATTATTTGCCTTTGATGTTTAGAAGGCCTTTGCAGCTTAAGTTTTAAATATAAAATAATTAGGTCACAAAGTAAGTGGGTACTTATATTACTTGGTTGTATACAAATTTGATTCAAACACTCTACAGCTGATATTAGAAGGCTAAACATGGTCAGGCCTGCAACTAGCCAAAATTGCGGGTTAAGTGACAGTTTTACAAGGTTTAATAACCTTTCACTTAACCCTACAACAAAACAAATTTTATTTCATTTTAAAAATTAAACTTTTTTTCAACAATTAACTAATGATTATGACATGAATTTCAAAAAAAGATTTATCTTTTAACTTTTGCTCCTTTTTATTTTAATACAATCCTTTTACAAAATACTACTTAATAAGAGACAAACAAAATTAAAAAGGCAAAAATATTAAAATATAAGAAAACAACATAAATGATAAATCAGCATTTTGTTGCAAATTAAGAAGAGAATGTAATAATTTATGAGACGGAAAAAAAGAAGGGTCCTTGCAGTGACGCGCTGAAAAAAAAGGTTGCTGATGCTGCTGATGACATGCTTAAATGTTTGTTTTCGTTTAAAACAATTTTAATTTGTTATAAATTATATTTTTGAGAAGGAAGTTGGGTAATGTTATAACTTAATTATATGGCTTTTGATGACTGGAAAATGAGATTTGGTGAACCTTTGTGCGGATTTATAAGAGATCAAACGTTATGTTAAAGTTTAATGTTTGCAAAAGCCACTCAAAATTTTGTATATTTGTGTTTTAACTTGTATATCAGTTTTAATCCAGTTCTAGTTTACTCCTAGTTCAGTTCTAGTTCATATCTAGTTCAGTTCTAGTTCAGTTCTAGTCAGTTCTAGTTCAGTTCTAGTTCAGTTGTAGTTCAGTTGTAGTTCAGTTGTAGTTCAGTTCTAGTTCAGTTCTAGTTCAGTTCTAGTTCAGTTCTAGTTCTAGTTCAGTTCTAGTTCAGTTCTAGTTCAGTTCTAGTTCAGTTCTAGTTCAGTTCTAGTTCAGTTCTAGTTCAGTTCTAGTTCAGTTCTAGTTCAGTTCTAGTTCAGTTCTAGTTCAGTTCTAGTTCAGTTCTAGTTCAGTTCTAGTCAGTTCTAGTTCAGTTCTAGTTCAGTTCTAGTTCAGTTCTAGTTCAGTTCTAGTTCAGTTCTAGTTCAGTCTAGTTCAGTTCTAGTTCAGTTCTAGTTCAGTTCTAGTTCAGTTCTAGTTCAGTTCTAGTTCAGTTCTAGTTCAGTTCTAGTTCAGTTCTAGTTCAGTTTCTAGTTCAGTTCTAGTTCAGTTCTAGTTCAGTTAGTTCAGTTCTAGTTCAGTTCTAGTTCAGTTCTAGTTCAGTCTAGTTCAGTTCTAGTTCAGTTCTAGTTCAGTTCTAGTTCAGTTCTAGTTCAGTTCTAGTTCAGTTCTAGTTCAGTTCTAGTTCAGTCTAGTTCAGTTCTAGTTCAGTTCTAGTTCAGTTCTAGTTCAGTTCTAGTTCAGTTCTAGTTCAGTTCTAGTTCAGTTCTAGTTCAGTTCTAGTTCAGTTCTAGTTCAGTTCTAGTTCAGTTCTAGTTCAGTTCTAGTTCAGTTCTAGTTCAGTTCTAGTTCAGTTCTAGTCAGTCTAGTTCAGTTCTAGTTCAGTTCTAGTTCAGTTCTAGTTCAGTTCTAGTTCAGTTCTAGTTCAGTTCTAGTTCAGTTCTAGTTCAGTTCTAGTTCAGTTCTAGTTCAGTTCTAGTTCAGTTCTAGTTCAGTTCTAGTTCAGTTCTAGTTCAGTTCTAGTTCAGTTCTAGTTCAGTTCTAGTTCAGTTCTAGTTCAGTTCTAGTTCAGTTCTAGTTCAGTTCTAGTTCAGTTCTAGTTCAGTTCTAGTTCAGTTCTAGTTCAGTTCTAGTTCAGTTCTAGTTCAGTTCTAGTTCAGTTCTAGTTCAGTTCTAGTTCAGTTCTTTCAGTTCTAGTTCAGTTCTAGTTCAGTTCTAGTTCAGTTCTAGTTCAGTTCTAGTTCAGTTCTAGTTCAGTTCTAGTTCAGTTCTAGTTCAGTTCTAGTTCAGTTCTAGTTCAGTTCTAGTTCAGTTCTAGTTCAGTTCAGTTCTAGTTCAGTTCTAGTTCAGTTCTAGTTCAGTTCTAGTTCAGTTCTAGTTCAGTTCTAGTTCAGTTCTAGTCCAGTTCTAGTTCAGTTCTAGTTCAGTTCTAGTTCAGTTCTAGTTCAGTTCTAGTTCAGTTCTAGTTCAGTTCTAGTTCAGTTCTAGTTCAGTTCTAGTTCAGATCTTACTTGATCCTACTTCTCCCGGAGAAAATTTTTGCAAAAATACACTCATATGAAAAGTAATCCTTCGAGCAAATTGCTGTCTACATTCATGACGAAGGTGCATCCAATAATGTACAAATTGAAACACTTATCTAATCCTTAGTCCAATTCCAGGTTTATCTGGTGTTTCATGACTCGATCAACCGTATGCTAAGCCATAGGTGGATAAGCTGAGAGATGTACTATATAACTATCAGTAAACGTGTATTTCGCTGTAAATCACATCCTTCTGGAAGACTGTTTGGAAAATTCTAGTAAATTATGATCAGAAAAATTGAGTTTCTGAATATTATAGTGTAATTGTGCATAGGTTTTTTTTCGGATCAGATGTCATAAACAATCAGATGTAATAAACAATACATTTTCCTTCTAACCTAAGCGAATTGTACAAGTTTGACAAATTTTTTAATATTGCTGTTGTATGTGTGTTACTTAATACACATGTAAATTCCATATTTTACATTCTAACTTTATATGTCCTTTTCAATACAATTTGTTTTAAACTAATCTTTATCCTATTATTACTTACAAACAAATACATGCATGAAAATTTATTTATCACCTCCGTGGTAAAAGTTTTAATATGTCTTTATGGTATAATAAAAACTTCAAATAAATCTTAATTATTATCTGTGATTCGTATGTGCAAATATAATGGTAGCAAAAAGAAAGGATTTGTATTGATAAAATCAGTTAATAAAAGTTTGTGAATGTTGTCTACGAACTTGTTTAAAGTTATTTTAATTTTTTTTTTAAATGCAGCAATTTGAAAGTTATTCATTTAGATCACAACTAAACAGAAACCTTTAGTTTTTGCCCTTTTGACTCTTAAACAGGTGTGTGCATATGAATAATGTGAGTTGATTAAAGTTTTTCGCATATATTTCTTAGGGCGTTTTTCTTATTAACATACTTACATATGTAAGTAGTCGCAATGAAGTTTGTAGTAAAGCTATGAAGACTGATTTGCATATATATGTAACATATGTATATGTAACATATGTATATGTAACATATTTGATCTCGATAGCGTTTTTAGTTCATCGATTTTGCTGATTATACCCTACACCACTTTAGTGGGGTGGGTATATTGGATTTGTGCTGATGTTTGTAACATACAAAAATATTCGCCCTAGACCCACCTTAAAGTATACCAATCGGCTTAGAATCGTTTTCTGAGTCGATTAAGCTATGTCCGTCCGTCTGGCTGGCTGGCTGTCCATGGAAACCTTGTGCGCAAGGTAATTGGATGAAATTTGGCACGCACGTTTTATTTGGACGAAGCCTGTTGAAAATGGTTAAAATCGGTCCATTATTTCACCTAGCCCCCATAGAACATAACCCCCCGAAAAGGGCTTCTGAGTTCATAATTATGTTAAATATACAGATATATCGATAAAATACGGCACAACAAAGTTTTATAGAAGTCTTGATGACCCTGCCAAATTTCATAAAGATCGGGCCCCATTTGACCCTAGCTCTCATACAAAGTCCCCTTCAGAAAATTACTTGAATGTCCCAAATTAACTTATAAACACAAATATCGCGATGAAATTCAGCACAATAAAATATTATGTAAATATAAATATATTCACAAAATTTTATCGGGCTTGGTCCATATTTACCCCTAGCCCCCATATAAAGCCTCTTTCAGAAAATTAGTTTTTCATCCATAAATTGCATAAATGTATCGGAACAAGAGAATATTGAAGATAAATGCTTTATTATGAAAAATAAATCACATTTAATATTCATAACTGGTGTAGGGTATCATATGGTCGGCCACGCCCGACTATACTTTCTTACTTGTTTTAAATTGAAAACTTTTCGAAAGCATTATTGTAGATTTGTATTCCGAATATATCGAGGATCTTCAGAAAATTCATTTTAAAAAGACATAAACACGGACAGACATATAGACATAAAGACAGACATATAGACAGACGGACATATAGACATAAAGACAGGCATATAGATAGACAGACTGACCGACAGTCAGACGGACATAGAGACAGACAGATATATAGACAGACAGACAGACAGACAGACAGACAGGCAGACAGACGGACATAGAGACAGACATATAGACAGACAGACAGACGGACATAGAGACAGACATATAGACATAAAGACAGGCATATAGACAGATAGACAGACGGACCGACAGTCAGAAGGACATAGAGACAGACAGACATACAGACAGACGGACATAGAGACAGACAGATATATAGACATACAGACTGACAGATATATAGACATACAGACAGACAGACGGACAAAGAGACAGAAAGACACATCAACTCCGATAGAGTGGGACAAACTTAACATTTTCACTTTATGAGCTTAAAACTCCAAACTCTCTATCTCGAATTATAATATTTCAGTTTAGAGGTGTCGATATGTTCAATGAAATCTCCTGCTAGTTTAACATCGTATTAAAGTTCTTAGAAATTATATCTCCATCACACATATGACACTTTAATCTAGTAAGAACAGACTTTACCGTAAAAACTTTCTTTAACTTTTCTTATCATCCGTTGTTTTTTGACAGATTGTTTTTATTACATATTTGTACAATTTTATTCCATTTAATTTCCTTGATGTGTTTTTTTCCCTTCTTTTTTATGTCAAATTTTTCCTTTAGAATCTCTCTGGAGATTCTTTTTGTCTTTATAAGTTAAATTATTTGTTTTAGTAACAATTTTTTTAAATCCACATAGAGATTTATTGTAAATCCAAAAAAACAGTTTGTATTACTATTTAATATAGAGCTGATGTTTTTGTTGGCCCAACAATGTAGGTGAATGTAGGTATGGAAATGTGTCGTTTTTTCTAATGTATAAGTAATTCATTTAATATGTACATATGTATGTATGTATGCATGAGCATAAACATTTACATATTATATAATCACATAAATTACCCTGAAAAGCAAATTCTTAGAAAATCCTCTTTAATTTTCTCCCATAATATAATATTTGTTTTACAACATTTTATTATTCACATTTACCAGAGAGAAATTAATTTGTTAAGGCCCTACTAACCGGCCTAGTACCACAATTTGTTGCAAATGTTAAATAAAATAATTTCTTTTTTGTTTTTGATTTCTTTTGCCTTTAAATCTATTGACTAATGTTTTATTTAAATTGAATTATTTTTGTTTAACCTTAACATACACTTGACTACATTTCTTTGAGTAAATATTTATTTTTACACAGCATACTTGTTATTGTTTAGAAAACACATTTTTTCTTAGCCTACTTTAAGGCAGTGAGTGCTAAACAAATTGTTTAGTTAAGCCAACAAAATAATGTTATGATGGTAACTAGAAATATTTGCTTTAATGGAGTAAATACTTTTTATTTTAAAATATTTGTGAAAATATTTCGAAAAAGTTTTTGCCATGCAAAGCATTAAAGGAAAATAATTTGTAACAAAATGGCAAAAGAAAAAAATTATATTCGTAAAAATGTCTCTCAGAAAGTATTTTTTGTTGTAATATACAAAAAAAAACATAATTTTAAAAATTTTTCTTTTTTTTTCTTATATAAATAACTTGATTAAGGTTATTTTGTAGTACAAGTATGACTATGTATGTATGTGTTCTTATATGCATTGTGTAAATATGTTAACATTGCATACTTTTAGGTATTTGAACTCTATACAAAACAGTATGCATATGTTAAGGAAATTAATTGTAATGCTTTGAATGGAGTTTTGAGTTTATAATGGATAATTTATAATTTATATGAAACTAGCTATACCTAGTGTGCTTTGCTAGCCTAAAATAATATCGATAATAACCCATATTAGGAATTTGAAGATTCTAGCTTTGTATTTAATTCATATGAGAGATTCACACACCCCCTAAAGAAAGTCCGAAATGTTCAAATGTATGTGACAGTTCTTGGTGCAAAATTTGAAGATTCTAGCTCTAATAGTTTCCGAGATACATGAATTTTGTATTTAATTCATATGATAGGTGCCACGCCCTCTATTTCTAGTTCGCCTATTTTTTGTCCTAAATACTAAAATGGCTTTGATTTGAGCACTTTAGCTATTATATTTTATCAGAAACATTTTTATATCCTTTACATGCATGAGAAGGGTATGAACACCTGCCTTTACGCTCTTATTCCACTGTGGTCTTTTTCAACAGAGTAAGCTACAGTCCACCAACTAAGGAACATGTCTGACACCGAGCTATGTATAAGCTCTTTTCTAGATTACTTAAGCTAACTAATCTTTTAACATTGCTGTTCCGTTGCATATTTTTCGGGATATTTCAGAAGCATTACTTCCATTAACAACCAAGCAGATGGAATGGCCTCAGAACCTAGAACCATTCAATTTCTTATAGATAGCGAAGTCGATTCAGCTATGTCCGTCTGTATGTTAGTAAATATAAATTTTCTGAAAGTCCATGATAACCATCGTCGTTTAACCCAACACACAGCTCTTTTGTCTGATACATTCCAGAGAAAATATTCGACACATTCTGTAAAAATATATATAGATGTGATAAGGTCCATATACATACTTCTATATACATAAGTTTGACATTAATTTTCTTATAAATAGCTAAGTCAATTCAGCGATGTCCGTCTGTATGTTAGTTAATATCAATATTCTGGAGGATCATTATACACACATTTCTTTTCTCTGACCCATTCCAGAGAAAATATTCGACACATTTTGCAAAAACATATACAGATGTGATAAGGTCCATATACTTCTATATAAGGTTGACATTCAATTTCCTATAGATAGCGAAGCCGATTCTGCTATGTTCGTCTGAATGTTAGTTAAAATCAAGATTCTGCAGGTTCATTATATTAATGGCCGTTTAACCCAACACACATCTGATTTATCCGACCCATTCCAGAGAAAATATTCGGTAAATTCAGTAAAAACATATACAGATGTGATAAGGTCCATATCATTTTCTATATAAGTTTGACATTCAAATTCTTATAGATAGCGAAGTCGATTCAAAGTTATTCATCTGTATGTGATTTAAAATCAAATTCGTGAAGGGGTTTATATCCATCTCGGTTTGAAACCAGCGCACAACACTTTTATTCGACCTATTCCAGAGACACATTTAGTAAAAACATATACAGCTATGATAAGTCCATATACTTCTATATAAGTTTGTCATTCAATTCCTTATAGATAGCGAAGTCGATTCAGCGATGTCCGTCTGTATGTTTGTTAAAATCAATTTTCTGAGGGACCGTTATATCCATGGCCGTTTAAAACCATCACACAATTATTTTATTCGACCCATTCCAGAGAAAACAGGTGTTGCAAGGTCCCTATACATCTGATTCTTATTGCATCTCATTCATTACCTTATCCCCAGAGTCCCCCCTCATCAGAGAGTTCTCTGTTGTCTTGTCCCAACAAGAGAACAGAGAACAAGCACTAGATGCGTTATTTTTTGGTACTTTTTCGTTCTTTAACTGGTACTTTTTTAGTTTTCTATAAAATTGAATTTAGAAACATAAAAGTAAGCATTTAGAACTTGGAGTTAATGAGTACCTATAGACTTTTTGATACTTTTTTGATCTTCAGAAGAAACTTTTTTAATTTTGTAATAGATATAGAAGTCGGTTTAGCGATATCCGTCTGTCCAACTACGCAACCCTCTTGCTTAGATAAGTTTGTTTTCAAATGTCCTTCTGCCTGCCTGACTGTCTGTCTGTCTGTCTGCCCGTCCGTCTGTGTGTGTGTCTGTTGAAATCAATTTTCTGACGAACCCAGATATCTTCGGGATGCAAACCTTAAATAATTCTGTTAGACATACTTTCGAAAAGTTTCCTATTTAAAATCTCTGATATCCGTCTATAGATAAAGGAGATATGTTGAAAAATCCGAGACAAAGTTTGAAAATTTCTTCAAAAAAAGAAAGTTTTTTTAATGCTTTGACAAAAAAAGCAACAACAAAAAACGTATGTTTGGATGCGTGTTAGTTTTGTTTCATTTGCTGTTAGATGTTGCCGTTTTAAATTGTCCGATTTAATAGCAAAAAAAATAATTCTGTCCTCCTGTGCGCTGTAAAGTCCTATTGTTTTGTATTTAGATTAGAAAATAACTCTTTTTATAAAAGATTTGCTCAAGGATGCTTATTATTTTTTATTAAATTATAATTCAAAAAGCAGTCATATATTCAAAAAGGAATTTTTTGCATTAAATTAAAATAATTGCATTATTTAACACTTGTCTAGTTTTTAATTTAAATTAAATGTATTTTTCCTAGCAAGACTATGCCTTCGCTGTAAACTTTCTATAAAATTTTGTATAAAATATATATTTTCCTTTATCCATTTGTAAGGATTTTTAAATGAAAAAAACATATGTATGTATGTATTTCATTTGAAGTGTTATAGGGCAAAGTGATTGTTGAGAGACATGTTAAGACACTTGTGTTTGTTTATTTATTATTTATAATATTTTAACACTTTTCTTGTTTCTTACCAAATTTCACTTTCGTATTACTGGGATAGGTGTGCATTGTAATATTTCTATATAAACAGCCTTAGTCTAGTTAGTAGAATTTTGACATTTAATATTTTCGTTTTGTTTTTCACATAAGCTACTTAAAATATATTTTTAAGTAAAAAGTTGTTTAAAAGCTAGATTTTTAAATTTTAGCACCTTAAGGTAGGCTTCACTTTTTGTGTTTAAAATAAGGCTTTAAGGTAGGCTATATATTATATATTTTTAAATACAACAATTTCTTCATATTTATTAAACCATTTCAAATATACTTTTTATTTATATTTTTTCTCCAGGAAACTTTTTATATTTTTCTATTCTTTTAATATATTTTTCACGGTAATTACTTGATTTTAATTCTTTGAATTTATTATATTTTTTTTTTTTGTAATAATCACATTTTTCCATTTTGTTTATTATTTCTTTTTATTTTCTTAAAAATTTTGTTATTTCAGGTTATTTATTTATTTTTCTTTTCTTTTGTTTTGCTATTTTGCATACTTTTTTTCCTTTTAACCCTAAACTATGCTACATTTCTTTCATTATATTTCACAGCACTGTTAAAGAAATTTAAATTCCTTGAAATTCACGTTAAATTTTTTTGTAAACTTCTTTTTTTCGTTATTTTTTTTCATTATTTTTCACATATTCACCTTTATTTAGACTGCGCTCCAGGTTCGCTATGTTCTGTTCGATGTCAAGTAGCATCTGTTGATCATCATCCAAACTTTGACTGCTGCAACTTATGCTTTGCTGTTGTATGGAGCGTACCAAATTGGTTGGCTCAAAATTGCCAGCAGCATCATCGGGAGATATATATTTAGCTTCAAATGTGACTACAACCTGTAAGTAAATGAAGAGAAAACAACAACATTACATAAATATATATATACAATAGACGCATACACACACACACATTTTCATAAAAACAAGAGAGCAATTAAGTCATGCATGTGACGAAACCAGCAAGATATCAAACCGACTGAATGTTACACTACACCGCGATAAATCGTTAAACCAAAGTTTACAGAGGTAGGCTAATAGTTCAATAGTCTAGACTATAGAATAAACAATAGATTAGACCATACTCTAGGCTATAGTCTAGCCTATAGGCTACTCTATATTGTAGTCCATAGTGTAGTCTATAATGACTAGACCAGGTTATGTATTACACTATAAACTAGACTATAGCCTAGACTATAAACTTGGTAGCAGACTATAGTCTAGTCTATAGTCTAGTCTATAGTCTAGTCTATAGTCTAGTCTATAGTCTAGTCTATAGTCTAGTCTATAGTCTAGTCTATAGTCTAGTCTATAGTCTAGTCTATAGTCTAGTCTATAGTCTAGTCTATAGTCTAGTCTATAGTCTAGTCTATAGTCTAGTCTATAGTCTAGTCTATAGTCTAGTCTATAGTCTAGTCTATAGTCTAGTCTATAGTCTAGTCTATAGTCTAGTCTATAGTCTAGTCTATAGTCTAGTCTATAGTCTAGTCTATAGTCTAGTCTATAGTCTAGTCTATAGTCTAGTCTATAGTCTAGTCTATAGTCTAGTCTATAGTCTAGTCTATAGTCTAGTCTATAGTCTAGTCTATAGTCTAGTCTATAGTCTAGTCTATAGTCTAGTCTATAGTCTAGTCTACAGTCTAGTCTATAGTCTAGTCTATAGTCTAGTCTATAGTCTAGTCTATAGTCTAGTCTATAGTCTAGTCTATAGTCTAGTCTATAGTCTAGTCTATAGTCTAGTCTATAGTCTAGTCTATAGTCTAGTCTATAGTCTAGTCTATAGTCTAGTCTATAGTCTAGTCTATAGTCTAGTCTATAGTCTAGTCTATAGTCTAGTCTATAGTCTAGTCTATAGTCTAGTCTATAGTCTAGTCTATAGTCTAGTCTATAGTCTAGTCTATAGTCTAGTCTATAGTCTAGTCTATAGTCTAGTCTATAGTCTAGTCTATAGTCTAGTCTATAGTCTAGTCTATAGTCTAGTCTATAGTCTAGTCTATAGTCTAGTCTATAGTCTAGTCTAGTCTATAGTCTAGTCTATAGTCTAGTCTATAGTCTAGTCTATAGTCTAGTCTATAGTCTAGTCTATAGTCTAGTCTATAGTCTAGTCTATAGTCTAGTCTATAGTCTAGTCTATAGTCTAGTCTATAGTCTAGTCTATAGTCTAGTCTATAGTCTAGTCTATAGTCTAGTCTATAGTCTAGTCTATAGTCTAGTCTATAGTCTAGTCTATAGTCTAGTCTATAGTCTAGTCTATAGTCTAGTCTATAGTCTAGTCTATAGTCTAGTCTATAGTCTAGTCTATAGTCTAGTCTATAGTCTAGTCTATAGTCTAGTCTATAGTCTAGTCTATAGTCTAGTCTATAGTCTAGTCTATAGTCTAGTCTATAGTCTAGTCTATAGTCTAGTCTATAGTCTAGTCTATAGTCTAGTCTAAGTAGTCTATAGTCTAGTCTATAGTCTAGTCTATAGTCTAGTCTATAGTCTAGTCTATAGTCTAGTCTATAGTCTAGTCTATAGTCTAGTCTATAGTCTAGTCTATAGTCTAGTCTATAGTCTAGTCTATAGTCTAGTCTATAGTCTAGTCTATAGTCTAGTCTATAGTCTAGTCTATAGTCTAGTCTATAGTCTAGTCTAGTCTATAGTCTAGTCTATAGTCTAGTCTATAGTCTAGTCTATAGTCTAGTCTATAGTCTAGTCTATAGTCTAGTCTATAGTCTAGTCTATAGTCTAGTCTATAGTCTAGTCTATAGTCTAGTCTATAGTCTAGTCTATAGTCTAGTCTATAGTCTAGTCTATAGTCTAGTCTATAGTCTAGTCCATAGTCTAGTCTATAGTCTAATCTATAGTCTAGTCTATGGTCTAGTCTATAGTCCATAGTGCCCGCTACAATGATGTAGAGTATAATAGCGACGAAATCCCAAACAAAAAGAGCATGACACAAATAAATGGTAAACAAGTATGTGTGGATGTGTATGTGAGAGTTTGTGTGGTTGTTTGTCCTTTTTACTCCCGATGGTATGAGCTGGAGTTGTACAAATTTATTACCGAAGCAACAAGTGCGCACAACAAGTGTTTGGTGGCTCTTTACTCCAAATACTCTCTTATTTACTGTTAAATCTACGGCTCTCCCTCTCTTTTTTTCACATTTCCTTCTAAACCAAAACAAATGTAAATAAAACGAGTTTGTGTGAACAT
The DNA here is from genome assembly GCF_015586225.1 of Lucilia sericata. Lineage (NCBI taxonomy): Eukaryota > Metazoa > Arthropoda > Insecta > Diptera > Calliphoridae > Lucilia > Lucilia sericata. The sequence continues at coordinate 35,829 of NW_023995505.1, read as the reverse complement.
TTCTACTACAACATGTCACGTTTTCATTTTACCGGGATAAGGTCATTGTTAAAACACAGTCAAGAAGATGAGATTTCCTTGACTTTTCATTAACGGAAGTAGTAAGTTTATTGTTGTTGCATTCAAATCCAGTCTGTGTCGTTTTCGGTGTCTGCGTATTCTTCTTTGTTCGTGTGTGTGTGAGTGTGTTTATCAATGTTTGTTCAGTTTATTAGTTACATATAAACCGAGAACGAGGTCACAAGCAACAGGTTAAATGTTAATAATAATTTGTCATACTTTATTAAAAGTACTTTTACTCCTACAGTCTGTGTAAAATTAACAAGTGCCAGTCGAGAGTCAAGTTAAATATTTAAATAGGAAGGTAAACGAGAGAGATTGTTTACCTTAATTGTACACTTACAATGAAAAGATTTATTGTTTATCTTGAAAATCAAAAAAAAAGGTTGTCAGTAAAGAAAAGAAAATGAACATTAATAAAAAATTAATTAGATTTTAATAAGAAACAAATCCTAAAAATTGTTGGAAAATTAATGTTTTTGTTCAAATTTTTTAAACTAATTTTAAAATTGATTTATAATATTGAAACACAAACTTTGCCTGAAGTAATAGATGCTAAGTTTAAGAACTCCCAAAAATAGGCAACGTTTTTTGTGTTAAAAGAGCAAATATATTATTTAAACATGTTTTTTAAACGTAAAGTCATTAATAATTTCTATTTGAAACAAATTTACATTTGCACATAAATATTTCATTAAGTTACAAATACAACAAAGACCAACTAAAGAAAACACTTGTTCTTTCTCTTTTTATTTTTTTTGTCTGTCTACTATAATTTATTCTATATAGTATTTTTATGTATTTTTGGTTATAGACAAAAATACTTATGGCCAAAAATATATGTATGTTAGCTGTTTTGTTTGACTGTTAAGCTCATGTATTTTTCAATTGCTTGCCAACCGCCCCAGTGGCCCAATGGATACGGCATCGGCCTCCTAAGCCGGGGATTGTGGGTTCGAGTCCCATCTGGGGTAAAGTGTGTGTAAGAATTTTTTTCAATATATAATTTCTATTGAATTATAAATTTAGTTTAAACATTATATAAATTTGTTATTAAATAGTTCATTAATATTTAAAAGATACATAAGAAAATAAATAAGTTAATTCATTAGACTTAGCAGTATCTATAGCATATTTATGGGGATTTAAAATGTTTTGGGCAGTAAACATTTATAATTGTTATTTTCCATTATAGAAGGATTAAAATTAAGATAGAAAGATTAAAAATTATAAAAAACCAGAATTGTTATACAAAATCTTTTCTCTAGATATAACTGTTATACAATGGAAAACTGTTATACAACGGAAAACTGTTATACAGAATATTTCTATAAAAATCTGTGCCAATAGAAAGTACATTTTTAAACACAAATTTTTCTATAGAAGAACTGTTATATAAACACTTTTCTCAGGATAAAACTGTTATACAAAGTTTTTTTTCTACAGAAAGACTGAAATTATATTTAAAAAGTCATATACAGGACATTTCTGACGGTCGTGACGAACCCCTCATGTGATTTGTTTTTATACCCTTTATCTTCAAGGAGGTATATATAAGTTGTAATGACAAACTTCTGTCTGTAATTTCTATAATATAATTTTCCGACTAGGTATACTCTTACTGCCTTATTCATAAACATTTATCAAAGGTTTATAGAACAAATTTTGTATGAAAATTTGATTTATGAACCTTTGACAAAAGTTTATGAATAGACCCTTAGTCTTTATAGATAACGGAGTCGATTCAGCTATATTCGTCTGTCTGTCCGCCCTTGTGTATGTCTGTGTATGTTATTATACCAGACATGCTCTATCCGCTTGTGTGTCTGCTGTCTGTCTGTTTGTTTATTAAAATATATTCTTTGAAGACCCTAGATATCTTCGCAACCCAAATCTTAAACAATTCTATCAGACATGCTTTCCAAAAGATTTTCGTTTAAAATCAGCTAAATCGGTCTATAAATAACTGAGATACGAGCAAAAATCCGAGACAACCTCTGAAATTTTTCCAACAAAATTAGCATTTTGCTGCATATTTTGACAAAAAGAAACAATAATTCCTTATAGCCAACGTCTGTCTGTCAGTCTGTCTTTCCGCACGTGTGTGTGTGTGTCTGTCAGTCTGTCTTTCCGCACGTGTGTGTCTGTCCATCTGACTGTCTTTCCGCCAGTGTGTCTGTTTGTTTGTCTTTCCGACCGTCTGCCTGTTTCCTACGGGGCATGTTTCCTTGATGAAAGACCCTCATCCCAAGGTAAAGAGGTGCTACTAGTACTTCTAGTCTGCCGGAACTATAAACTGGTGATGTCACATCACTCCTCGACTAGTCCTTGGTACGATTTGACATAGGGTCTAACCAGAGAACCACATAATCTGGTACTACAATCTGGCCACTCGCCTGCAGGACTTGTCCTGGCTGGTCAGTTGGTTGAGGTTCTTTCGGGATCCACGTAGTGGCTGTAGTTTAAACCCAAATTCGCGGGAAGAGTGAGTTGCGGTTGTTGTGAGTTGCACGGTGAAATCTTTTTTTCGGCAACGGCGCTGTTGCCGAATGACAACATATACCCCACAGAGGAGTGACTGTGGGACTAGGCTTTGGAAATGAGTTGGTGTTAATTGTATATGATACAGGGACTTGCCAACCCACATACCTAGAGTAAGTGCGACGATTGTTGTTCTCTTATGAGTGTGTCGGATAAATGAGAAGTGTGCTGGGTTGAATGGTGATGGATGAAAGGTATCTTATACAAGTGAGACCACTGAATTTTTCTTCCCTGTCCAGGAATGTTCAGAGAAAACTCTGTTCATACCAGATTTACCACAGTATGTCACTGTGAGTAAGAACAAAGTCTCGCCTTATTTGATGGATTAGTACTTCGGTCTACCGTTTAAGTCTCTAGATGCTGTTGCCGATTCAACAGAGGCCAACCCTTCTGCGTGGTTGTAAACGGAAGTTAAGCAATAGGGCAGAAATGGTCGAGCACTCAAGCAAAGTTCATGTATACTGGAACGGAAATTCCTTATGCGTAAATTGCCACCGGCGTGTAAGAAACACAATAGGGCGGTAGTGAGTCATTGGAAAAACTCATCCGTTGGTTCTTTTGAGTTTTCCATAACACTGAACCTAGAAACAAGAAATTAAACATATAGAGCCCCTGACAAAGAAAAACCTATAAGAGAGGACTTTTTGCTACTTTCCGTACTTTTAAAAGTACTTTTTATACCCTACACCACTTTAGTGGGGTGGGTATATTGGGTTTGTGCTGATGTTTGTAACGCACAATAATATTGGTCCTATACCCACCTTAAAGTATACCAATCGGCTCAGAATCATTTTCTGAGTCGATTTAGCTATGTCCGTCCGTCTGTCCGTCCGTCCATGTAAACCTTATAATCAAACTACAGGTCGCAATTTTGAAGATAATTCAATGAAATATGGTACATGATCTTCTATTGTCCCAGGGACGAAGCCTATTGAAAATGGTTAAGATCGGTCCATTATTTCACCTAGCCCCCATACAACTGAACCCCCCAATAGGGCTTGTAATCCTTGTAATCAAACTACAAGTCGCAATTTTGGAGATAATTCAATGAAATTTGGCACTTGATCTTTTATGGTATCGTAGATGAAGCCTGTTGAAAATGGTTTACATCGGTCCTTTATTTCACCTAGCCCCCATACAACTGAACCCGCCGAATAGGGCTTTTAAGTTCATAATTATGTTTAATATACTCATATCTCGACAAAAAGCTGCAAACACCAAGTTCTATACAAGACTTGATGACCCTTACGAATTCCATAATAATAGGTTTTCATATGACCCTAGCCCCTATGAAAAGCCCCCATCAAAATTTCACTTAAATGCCCACAATTTTATTCAACAATAAACGGCTTAAGTATGTATATCTAAGGCATGGTACAATTCAACTTATGGCAACTAAATCACATTATATTTTTGTCAAAGGTGTAGGGTATTATATGGTCGGCCTCGCCCGACTATAATTTCTTACTTGTTTTAATTTACTATAATATTGAACCTAGAAAATATTTTAAGATTCAGAGTTCTGAGTGCATTAAAAGGATTTTATAAGTATTTTTATAAAATTTATCTAACATTGAAATGTAAAAACTATGTATAATTCTATTTATAAAATTGCCTCCAAACTACAATTCTCTTAAAAAATATCATCTGAAAATCTACTCTTCAACTACAACACTCTCAAACAACTCTTAAACAAATACAAATGAACAAAAAAAATGAAAAAAGAATTTTGTATAATTCAAAATAAACCATTAAATTAGCAATAACTGAAATATCAGCCTTAAAAGATAAAACGAGCAACAAAAATGTTTGCACAACATTTCAATGACAACAGCAGCTGTAACAGCAACAGCACTTTTGAATTAGCGATACCAGCAACAACAGAAATTGTCTGTTCATGTGTATTAAAATAAATGACTTTATTTCAAAAACCATATTCTCAACCACAAGTCATAAGTTTTTTTCTTCTATATTTCTTACATATCTTGCGACTGACTACTAGCGCTTGTCTAGAAAGTTAAACCAAGCGACGGCAGCTTGTCATGGCTAAAAGAAACATGACTAAAAAGCCTACTTGTCTACCGTTTAACAAGATAAAAAATTAAATAAAAAAAGGGGGGAAAAATGTGACACAGACAAATTGGCCATGGCTAAGACAATATAGTACATGAATATGAAGAAGAATGATTCCTAAACATACACATACGTACATTGAGGGTAAGAGGAGTGTTTGATGAATGAAGTACATTGCAAAAAGGGTTCCTTTGGTAATTTTAATTTAAGAATTCTAAAAATATCATTTGGCATTGGGGACAATTTTTTAAATGAGAAAAAATGTACTCTATTTATTAGAATTCTTCAAGGAAATAGGAAATACAAATAACAAATTGTTGTCTATTTAAAATTAAGAGCGAAAATTAAATGAGCAAAATCTGGCCTAGATTTCAGAAAAGTAACTATTTATAAATCAAAAAGTTTTATCTGGAAATGAAATAATAAACCTAGAAGTATGCTTTTAAAAACGTACCACCCTCGTATATTTCCCTTCTAAAGCTTACACTAAAGCTGCCTAACACCAATGTATAAAGTGTAGATGACATTTTATTTCAAAAATAAAAGAAAAATGAAAGCGAAGAAAAAAAAATGTCTGTAAACTAAAACATAAAAATCATGTTTAAACATGCCTGCCACTTGCACAACAATCTTTACGGTTCTTTCTTTTTTTCTATAATAAATTCAAAAAAAAAAACAGACAACGACAACTTAAAACAAAAAAGAAATAATGCCTAGAACACAAACACATAATACTATTTAAATTGTTTTCAACTTTTATTATTTACTCTGATAAAAATGGCAGCTAATTGCCTTGGGTAAACTTACGTTTTTTTTTTTAAATATTTTAACAAAAATAAAAAGTTTCTGGCTCTAAGCTAAAAGGAGCATAAAAAATAATAAAAAAATATAAATTAATTTAACACTTAAATTATTTGGGCCATGTATGTATAAAGCAAATTTTAAAAGTTTTTTTCTATAAACTTTTGATAAATAGTAATAAACTTTATATTAAGCTCCATAATTTGACTGCATTGAAAATTTTCAATGTCAACTCTAACGTATGATTTATATATTTAATTGTATGTTATTTATTTGCTGTTTGTTTAGGGCGACGTATGATTAATATTTTGCAGACTGTTAATTGTCAGCAACAAAATATCAATTATACCAACTGTTGGTCTTTACAATTTTGTTCTTAATTGAAAATAATTATTACTGCTAATAATTATGTATTGGTAAATGCTAATCGGAGTTCAAACTAATTTATGAACAAAGTGAAGAAAAAATTATAGAAAAATTAAAAAAAAAACAGTATGTCGAAATCTAGACAATAAAAGATTAGACTATAGGCCAGACTATAGATCGGAAAATAGACTAGACTATAGACTAGACTATAGACTAGACTATAGACTAGACTATAGACTAGAACTATAGACTATACTAGGACTAGACTATAGACTAGCTATAGACTAGACTATAGACTAGACTATAGACTAGACTATAGGACTAGACTATAGACTAGACTATAGACTAGACTATAGACTAGACTATGAGACTAGACTATAGACTAGACTATAGACTAGACTATAGACTAGACTATAGACTAGACTATAGATCAGACTATAGACTAGACTATAGACTAGACTATAGACTAGACTATAGACTAGACTATAGACTAGACTATAGACTAGACTATAGACTAGACTATAGACTAGACTATAGACTAGACTATAGACTAGACTATAGACTAGACTATGACTAGACTATAGACTAGACTATAGACTAGACTATAGACTAGACTATAGACTAGACTATAGACTAGACTATAGACTAGACTATAGACTAGACTATAGACTAGACTATAGACTAGACTATAGACTAGACTATAGACTAGACTATAGACTAGACTATAGACTAGACTATAGACTAGACTATAGACTAGATAGACTAGACTAGATTATAGACTAGACTATAGACTAGACTATAGACTAGACTATAGACTAGACTATAGACTAGACTATAGACTAGACTATAGACTAGACTATAGACTAGACTATAGACTAGACTATAGACTAGACTATAGACTAGACTATAGACTAGACTATAGACTAGACTATAGACTAGATAGACTAGACTAGACTAGACTATAGACTAGACTATAGACTAGACTATAGACTAGACTATAGACTAGACTATAGACTAGACTATAGACTAGACTATAGACTAGACTATAGACTAGACTATAGACTAGACTATAGACTAGACTATAGACTAGACTATAGACTAGACTAGACTAGACTAGACTATAGACTAGACTAGACTAGACTAGACTAGACTAGACTATAGACTAGACTAGACCATAGACTAGACTATAGACTAGTCTATAGACTAGACTATAGACTAGACTATAGACTAGACTATAGACTAGACTATAGACTAGACTATAGACGACTATAGACTAGACTATAGACTAGACTATAGACTAGACTATAGACTAGACTATAGACTAGACTATAGACTAGACTATAGACTAGACTATAGACTAGACTATAGACTAGACTATAGACTAGACTATAGACTAGACTATAGACTAGACTATAGACTAGACTATAGACTAGACTATAGACTAGACTATAGACTAGACTATAGACTAGACTATAGACTAGACTATAGACTAGACTATAGACTAGACTATAGACTAGACTATAGACTAGACTATAGACTAGACTATAGACTAGACTATAGACTAGACTATAGACTAGACTATAGACTAGACTATAGACTAGACTATAGACTAGACTATAGACTAGACTATAGACTAGACTATAGACTAGACTATAGACTAGACTATAGACTAGACTATAGACTAGACTATAGACTAGACTATAGACTAGACTATAGACTAGACTATAGACTAGACTAAGACTAGACTATAGACTAGACTATAGACTAGACTATAGACTAGACTATAGACTAGACTATAGACTGGACTATAGACTAGACTATACACTAGTCTATAGTCTATACTATAGTCTATTCTATAGTGTAGTCTATAGACTATAGTCTAGTCTATAGTATATAGACTATAGACTTTTCTATAGTCTAGTCTATAGAATTAAATATGGACTAGAATATAGACTAGACTATACAACAGACTATAGACTAGTCTATACACTGGACTGTAGTGTATACTATAGTATATACTATAGACTATTCTATAGGCTATACTTTAATCTGAACTATGAACTAGATTATAATCTGGACTATATTAGACTGGGCTGGTCTAATCTTTGACTTTTGACAGAAGTATAACACTGACCGTTAAACATGGAAGAATACTGAGATAAGGGACCTCCTGTTCGTGTTGTCTGTGTTTGTTTTTAGTAATAAATCAGATTTATGGCATTTTATTTTGTTTTATTTTTCATAATACACACAGAAAAAAATATGCACAATTCTTTTCTTAACAATCGTTTGCTTAAATTTAATTTCGATTTTTATAAATATTTTTATTTGGGTTTGTAACGAATTTGTTTGATGTTCACACAGAAGGAAAATATTTTCTAACAAACACTTTATTGAAATAAATTTAATTTTCAGTAAATATTTTTACTGATTCAATACATGTTTTTGTTTGAGTTTTATTTTTATGTCAGCATATGGAATACAGCAATAAAACCAGTTTTGGAATGTACTAAAATGAATTGATATAATTCTTATTTGGTTTATAACATTTAATGTATAAGTGTTTCACTTTTCACAGTACAAAATAATAGTTTCTAGAATTAGAAACGTTTTCTTTAAAAAGTTGTAAGTATATATGTAATTTTTTACTACTTTTAGTTTTAAATGTTTTTTTTTAAATTTTTGTAAAAATTTAATATATTTTTTAACAAAATTTTATAGATTCAATAAAAAAATTTGCTTATTATTATTGCCAAAATACAATAAATAATTTAACTGTTTCAGATAACATATTTGCTTGAATTTCAGTACAAATACTAATAACTTGTGTTATTGTTTTAGTAAAATAATTGTTTGGAAATGTTTATTAAAGTTTTTCGTAAATAGTATATTATTTTAATAAGAAAAATCCTGAAATTTTTTCAATAAAGAATTTACGAATTTGAGTAACTTGATTTACGAATTTCGTGATAAGTCCTATTTAGTAAAAAAAATAATTGGCTTTATGAATTTTTGTTTGATTTTGAATTCCATTTTTTCTGTGCACTCATTGAAGAGAACTTTAAAAAATTATTTTCCGTATTATAAAGTAAATTGCCAGTAGAATATTTTAATAAATTAACAAAAAACCTGCCTGGCAAACATAATTAAACAAATACATAAATTTAATTAATTTAATGGTGGCAATTTATATAATTTCCACTTAAATATATGACATTTGATGTGTATTATTTCATTTATATTCATTTCGTCTGTCTGTTTGTCTGTCATTTTTTTATTAAAGTTTATGGGTTGGCCTTACATCCCGGAAGGAATTTCAATAGAACACTTTGTAGTTGTTGTTATGTTGATATTTTGTAAATGTGTATTAAAATTGTAATATCTATTTCCTTGAAGACAAAAACTCACTAACATATCTACATTAACAAGGTATGTGGGTATATTTGCAACTATTTGTTGAATTCTTTAGAGAGTTTATATCAAACCAACATTCACGTTTCTTACGTGACTGTCTACTGAAGCACACATACGCTCATGCGGAAGTGATTGAAAAGTGCTTGAATATTTTTTTTTTTTTTTTGAGGAATGAAAACCCCACAGCGTATTTTTTCGTTTCCTTTTATAATTTTTATTTAAAACGATGTCAATGGCACGCGAAATTTACAGGATGCTGAACTTGAATACAATGTTTCCTTCATATTTTTCCTTTTTTTTTGTAACATATTTTAACATAAACATTTTTGTTTATTTATTTTTCTTGTAGTTGTTTTTCTGCTTTTGGCTTTTGGGTTTTTTCTGTTTTCTTTTATGGAAAAATAAACATTTGGGGTAGTTTTTCTATATACAAACTTTGGAACACGTTAAAGTTGATATAATGCTTGCACGAGCAAGAAGGGTGAACATTTCTAGGACAACATTATGGATTGTGTATGTACTATGTTGTTTTTCATAACATGTTGCCTATTTTTAGGCAATGTTTTTTTTTAGTTTTTAGCTGGATAATAATCTCAAAGGAGTAGCAGTAAATAATTTGTAGTTAAATATTTAATGAGGAATTGTTTAACTAAAGTAAAAGTAAGTCGTTAAAAGGGAATATACACATAAATGGCTTTAAGGTGTAATGATATGAAGACAGTTAATTATGTACAAACTACTAGACCATAAAAGACAAGGTATTAGTTTTTATTAAATAAATTATTTGACTTTTAATGGAAGATTTTTGTTAATTTGTGCCATTTATTGTTAGAGTCTTAAAGTTATGGGTTTGCAAAAGAATACTAACAAGATAATGAACATTTTACTAAGTAACTGTTACCGAGTGATTATAATAGACTTTAACTGGCAGATCGTATTGAAATTTTAAGCATTTCAACGGCATATTTATAAGCGAACTTGTAAATGACTTATTTAATACCCTACAATGACACAGCCTTAAGTAAAGGAAGTAAAAGCAAACTGTTGATGTGAGTAGTATACATTCTTCAACGTCAAAAGAAACAAAATATTCCATGAATTTAGTTTCTTACATACACATTTATATGAAATATTTTTCGCTTGTAAAACATAATTCACTCAGAAAGCTGAAAAGGATTTTAAGGAATGCATAAAATTATTATTAAAAGAATTTCATCTTAAGGGACTTAAAAATACTCAGTGGTAGAACCACAGGAAAACGGAATATCAAATTGAGAAGATTTGCGAAGCCTTTAAGTTAGTCAGGGTAGTTAGTTAGTTGGTTAGTTAGTTAGTTAGTTAGTTAGTTAGTTGGTTAGTTAGTTAGTTAGTTAGTTAGTTAGTTAGTTAGTTAGGTAGTTAGTTAGTTAGTTAGTTAGTTAGTTAGTTAGTTAGTTAGTTAGTTAGTTAGTAGTTAGTTAGTTAGTTAGTTAGTTAGTTAGTTAGTTAGTAGTTAGTAGTTAGGTTAGTTAGTTAGGTAGTTAGTTAGTTAGTAGTTAGTAGTTAGTTAGTAGTTAGTTAGTTAGTTAGTTAGTTAGTAGTTAGTTAGTTAGTTAGTTAGTTAGTTAGTTAGTTAGTTAGTAGTAGTAGTAGTTAGTTAGTGTGTTAGTTAGTCTAGTTAGTTAGTTAGTTAGTTAGTTAGTTAGTTAGTTAGTTAGTTAGTTAGTTAGTTAGTAGTTAGTTAGTTAGTTAGTTAGTTAGTAGTTAGTTAGTAGTTAGTTAGTTAGTAGTAGTTAGTAGTTAGTTAGTTAGTAGTTAGTTAGTAGTTAGTTAGTTAGTAGTTAGTTAGTAGTTAGTTAGTTAGTTAGTTAGTTAGTTAGTTAGTTAGTTAGTTAGTTAGTTAGTTAGTTAGTTAGTTAGTTAGTAGTTAGTTAGTAGTTAGTTAGTAGTAGTTAGTTAGTTAGTTAGTTAGTTAGTTAGTTAGTTAGTTAGTAGTAGTAGTTAGTTAGTTAGTTGGTTAGTTAGTAGTTAGTTAGTTAGTTAGTTAGTTAGTAGTTAGTTAGTTAGTTAGTAGTTGTTAGTTGTTAGTTAGTTAGTTAGTTAGTAGTTAGTTAGTTAGTTAGTTAGTTAGTTAGTTAGTTAGTTAGTTAGTAGTTAGTTAGTTAGTGTTAGTTAGTTAGTTAGTTAGTTAGTAGTAGTTAGTTAGTTAGTTAGTTAGTTAGTTAGTTAGTTAGTTAGTTAGTTAGTTAGTTAGTTAGTTAGTAGTTAGTTAGTTAGTTAGTTAGTTAGTAGTTAGTTAGTTAGTGTTAGTTAGTTAGTTAGTTAGTTAGTTAGTTAGTTAGTTAGTTAGTTAGTTAGTTAGTTAGTTAGTTAGTTAGTTAGTTAGTTGTAGTTAGTTAGTTAGTTAGTTAGTTAGTTAGTTAGTAGTTAGTTAGTTAGTTAGTAGTTAGTTAGTTAGTTAGTTATTAGTTAGTTAGTTAGTTAGTTAGTTAGTAGTTAGTTAGTTAGTTAGTTAGTTAGTTAGTTAGTTAGTTAGTTAGTTATTAGTTAGTTAGTTAGTTAGTTAGTTAGTTAGTTAGTTAGTTAGTTAGTTAGTTAGTTAGTTAGTTAGTTAGTTAGTTAGTTAGTTAGTTAGTTAGTTAGTTAGTTAGTTAGTTAGTTAGTTAGTTAGTTAGTTAGTTAGTTAGTTAGTAGTTAGTTAGTTAGTTAGTTAGTTAGTTAGTTAGTTAGTTAGTTAGTTAGTTAGTTAGTTAGTAAGTTAGTTAGTTAGTTAGTTAGTTAGTAGTAGTTAGTTAGTAGTTAGTTATGTTAGTTAGTTAGTCAGTTAGTTAGTTAGTTAGTTCGTTAGTTAGTAGTTAGTTAGTTAGTAGTTAGTTAGTTAGTTAGTTAGTTAGTTAGTTAGTAGTTAGTTAGTTAGTTAGTTAGTTAGTAGTTAGTTAGTTAGTTAGTTAGTTAGTTAGTTAGGTAGTTAGTTAGTTAGTTAGTTAGTTAGTAGTTAGTTAGTTAGTTAGTTAGTTTAGTAGTTAGTTAGTTAGTTAGTTAGTTAGTTAGTTAGTGTTAGTTAGTAGTTAGTTAGTTAGTTAGTTAGTTAGTTAGTTAGTAGTTTAGTAGTGTTAGTTAGTAGTTAGTTAGTTAGTTAGTTAGTAGTTAGTTAGTAGTTAGTTAGTTAGTTAGTTAGTTAGTAGTTAGTTAGTGTAGTTAGTTAGTTAGTTAGTTAGTTAGTTAGTTAGTTAGTTAGTTAGTAGTTAGTTAGTTAGGTAGTTAGTTAGTTAGTTAGTTAGTTAGTTAGTTAGTTAGTTAGTTAGTTAGTTAGTTAGTTAGTAGTAGTAGTTAGTTAGTTAGTTAGTTAGTAGTTAGTTAGTTAGTTAGTAGTTAGTAGTTAGTTAGTAGTAGTTAGTTAGTTAGTTAGTTAGTTAGTTAGTAGTTAGTTAGTTAGTTAGTTAGTAGTTAGTTAGTATTAGTTAGTTAGTTAGTTAGTTAGTTAGTTAGTTAGTTAGTTATTTAGTAGTAGTTAGTAGTTAGTTAGTTAGTTAGTTAGTTAGTTAGTAGTTAGTTAGTTAGTTAGTAGTTAGTTAGTTAGTAGTTAGTTACATAAAAACATAAAAGCTTGCGGCAAATCCTTCAAGATCTTTTTACAACGAACTCCACCCTATTTACCATAACATTGAACTTAACGTCCACCCACGCAAAACCTTTTAAATACTGACAGACCATCAAAGAAATTATCGACTACATACTATGCATTAACAAGAAACCTTAATCTTTTGAATACTTCGAAATCGTATAATTCCTGCAGATTCTTTAAACATAATCCTCAACAAGTTTATGGTCTAATCGTTTGAACAAAAAATAATATTCAGTGTTTACCTTGATTTTGTATTATTTTTCACAGCCATTATCTAAGCTTAATAATTCATGTGAATTTCCATTAGTATGTTTCTCTTTATATCCGTATTCGTATATTCGTAGTGGCAAAAAAAAACTTTTCAATTTTGTTGTTGAATCCACTTACCAAAAAAATACTTCAGAACGACAAAAAAAAAAAAAAAAAAAAAAAATAATAGTAACTACTTATATGTACATACAATATTGTATATGTATGTATTGTAAGTAAGTATGCAGCATTTGTCTATTAAATTTCCTTTTGTAAAAATAAGATTTTTCAATGTTTAATTTTTAAGTTTTCTGTTTTCATCTGTTGAACTTAATGTTGTTTCTTGTTTATTGTATTGTAGTTCCATGTATAATACTTATTGATCATATTTATGTGTTGTGTTATAAAATTTTATTTTAATATCTTCCGGCTATTGTTTTGGTACTTTTTTGAGAAAAAAAGGAAAAAGTTTCGTTTGTGTACACACTATATTCAAGTAGAAAGAGGAAATATATTTTGTTTATCTTATTACAGTTACAACACAATAAGAGAGTTTTTTTATAGAATTAAAATTACTAGAAATTTTTTAAAGATTCAAGGCATTCGTGGCAGAGAATATTTTTCTATTGATTCGCATAAAGATAAAATTATCTATAAGTAATCAAGATGGATACACCTTAAAGTTTGGTTTTATATAAGTAAAAGTAATTTCAATTTGTTTGTTCAACCGAATATGTGTTTTGTAGGCTTGACTAGTTGTATTTTTTTACAGAATTAGCTAGTATATCATACTCATTGTAGGGTATATGTCTTCCTTAACTTTGCTGCTGTTTTATTACTTTTTATTACGTTTTACAGTCAGTCTCTTTTCTTTTATTGCATCCGTTATACCTTCGAGGTGTCTTATTACTTTTTATAGTTTATAATTTTATTTTTTTAAGTCGAAAATTACGGAAAAGTTAAATTGGATAAAACATTAAAAGTTTTTATCAGAAAATATAATAAAATGTTTGATAATATCCACAATAAAACATAAACAACATACAGTATTAGTCAAATATTGAAGGAGTAATGAACTCAACAAAAGTGTTGGAAAATAATCTAAAATCTAAGTATAAATTTGGAAGCATAACTAACTAACTAACTAACTAACTAACTAACTAACTAACTAACTAACTACTAACTAACTAACTACTACTAACTAACTAACTAACTAACTAACTACTAACTAACTAACTAACTACTAACTAACTAACTAACTAACTAACTAACTAACTAACTAACTAACTACTAACTAACTAACTAACTAACTAACTAACTAACTAACTAACTAACTACTAACTAACTAACTAACTAACTACTAACTAACTAACTAACTAACTAACTAACTAACTAACTAACTAACTAACTAACTAACTAACTAACTAACTAACTAACTAACTAACTACTAACTAACTAACTAACTAACTACTAACTACTAACTACTAACTACTAACTAACTAACTAACTAACTACTAACTAACTAACTAACTAACTAACTAACTAACTAACAACTAACTAACTAACTAACTAACTAACAACTAACTAACTAACTAACTAACTAACTAACTAACTACTAACTAACTAACTAACTAACTAACTAACTAACTAACTAACTAACTAACTAACTAACTAACTAACTAACTAACTAACTAACTAACTAACTAACTACTAACTAACTAACTACTAACTAACTAACTAACTAACTAACTACTAACTAACTAACTAACTAACTAACTAACTAACTAACTACTACTAACTAACTAACTAACTAACTAACTAACTACTAACTAACTAACTAACTAACTAACTAACTAACTAACTAACTAACTAACTAACTAACTAACTAACTAACTAACTAACTAACTAACTAACTACTAACTACTAACTAACTACTAACTAACTAACTACTAACTAACGAACTAACTAATAACTAACTAACTAACTAACGAAACGAACTAACGAACTAACTAACGAAACGAACTAACGAACGAAACGAACGAACGAACTAACTAACGAACTAACTAAC
Source organism: Lucilia sericata (assembly GCF_015586225.1). NCBI lineage: Eukaryota > Metazoa > Arthropoda > Insecta > Diptera > Calliphoridae > Lucilia > Lucilia sericata. Next base: position 20,653 of record NW_023995505.1, on the reverse strand, counting down.
TAACTAACAACGAACTAACTAACTAACTAACTAACTAACTAACTAACTAACTAAACTAACTAACTAACTAACGAACTAAACTAACAACTAACTAAAACAAACAAAACAAACAAACTAACTAACTAACTAACTAACTAACTAACTAACTAACTAACTAACTAACTAACTAACTATCTTCACTGGCATCACTAAAAACTTATTAAAGATCAGCTCTGAGAGCGTTAACTAAATGGCGAGAACTTATCCTCTCGAACAGCTAAAAATACGTAAGCTTTGTCCGAGATGAAAACTTATCATGCATATAGTCAGATCTATGAAGGCGTAGAGAGTACTTTAATACTTTATGCAAGACGATTGAGTCCTCCAGATTAGATGTTTTCATAAGAGGAGATGTTCAATTTTCCAATATTAGAAATAATTAGCGATCGGGCATACTTTTCTGATCTATCTAATATTCAATTAGAACTATTAACTACTAATTTTGTCTTTCACACTTCTGCAATTTCAGTCTGATCTTTATATCTTACGTGCTGATACCAATAAGCGTTACTGGCGCTTATGTTTCTTACAGGTTCTAAAATGCTACAGCCGTATCACAGCAACCGGTGTAAATACATGTCATGACAGATATTGTCTAGAAAATCGACGACCTCTACGAATATCTTATTTATTATTGTTATTATTATTATTATTATTATTATTATTATTATTATTATTATTATTATTATTATTATTATTATTATTATATTATTATTATTATTATTATTATTATTATTATTATTATTATTATTTTGCAAGCTCAAATATGCAAAATTAAGAGGTACTTTAAATTATGTAAGTATGTATATGTGAATGTACTGTCAAAATGTAACTTGATATAATTTAAAGTATTTAAATATATTCACAAAGCACTTGCATAATACACTTGCTAAACAATTCAAACACTTAAGAAGTGAAAGTAATAACCACCACAACAATCTTCATTTAGTTTAAATTTTAAGTTAAAACTTAAACTAAGTGTAGATCATTGTAAAACCATATTTCAAAAGTTAACGCCCATGATGACCTATTTTACGCAAGTTCAAGTTCAACAAATTTAAATGAAATTTAACTAAAAATACTTTTACTTTTTAAAAAGTTTAAAATCTAAGGTAAAAAGTTTTGTTAACTATAAATAACCTGGCTAACAGCCAATTAGAATCACAGTTGAAGTTTGAATTGTTTTAAACAATTATCCTAAAATTAGTTAAAATAAATTTAATTATTTTATACTTTAAGTAATTAAAATGAATTCCTGGTCTAGTTTTGCTGTGCTTTTAGCAGTTTGTGGTCTAGCAGCTGCAGGACATTATCATCATGACGGTGGTCATGATGGACATGGTGATAATGGTGGTGCTGGTGTCGCAGTACATTATTCTGTAGTCACAGAACATAAGGCTGATCATCATGGTCATGGCGGTGGAGCTGGTGGTCATGATGCTGGACATGCTACTGTACATACTTGGGGACAAGATGCTGCTGCTGGTCATGATGAAGGACACTCTGATGATGGTCATGATGCCGGTTATTATGGTGGTCACGATGATGGTCATTCTTATGGTGAACATGTTGTAGAATATTATGGTGGACATGATGATGGTCACTCTTATGGAGGACATGATTCAGGACATTACGGTGGTCATGATGGCGGCCATGATGATGGTCATGATCATCATGCTTATCCCAAATACGAATTTTCTTATGGTGTTAAGGACCCCAAAACTGGCGACATTAAAAGTCAATCCGAAACCAGAGATGGTGGCAATGTTAAAGGTAATTATATAGACTTTGTTGCAAATAATGGTTAACTTTTAATATTTTTCTTTCAATACGTATTTTTAGGCAGCTACACTGTTAAGGAAGCTGATGGCACTACACGTCATGTAGAATATTCCGCTGATAAACATAAGGGTTTCAATGCTGTCGTTCATACCTCCGGTAAAGCTAATGCCGATCATGATGCTGAATATGCTCATGGTGGACATGATAATGGATATGAACACGGCTATAGCCATGGTCATGGCAAAGCCAGCAGTTATGTCATTGTTAAGAAACAAGAAGAAACCAAGCATTAAGGGAGTAGTATTTTTTATGTCGAACATTAAGGATGTATTATATTTTTGTTGAACATGTATTTTAAATAAAAGAAATTTTAATAAAGAAGAAAACGAAAATTTAAACTTGGATGCTTTTTATAAGAACAACCAGATCGATCTACTATAATTTTATCTTAAGTCTAGTCTATAGTCTAGTCTACAGTCTAGTCTATAGTCTAGTCTATAGTGTAGTCTATAGTCTAGTCTATAGTGTAGTCTATAGTCTAGTCTATAGTCTAGTCTATAGTCTAGTTTATAGTCTAGTCTATAGTCTAGTCTATAGTCTAGTCTATAGTCTAGTCTATAGTCTAGTCTATAGTCTAGTCTATAGTCTAGTCTATAGTCTAGTCTATAGTCTAGTCTATAGTCTAGTCTATAGTCTAGTCTATAGTCTAGTCTATAGTCTAGTCTATAGTCTAGTCTATAGTCTAGTCTATAGTCTAGTCTATAGTCTAGTCTATAGTCTAGTCTATAGTCTAGTCTATAGTCTAGTCTATAGTCTAGTCTATAGTCTAGTCTATAGTCTAGTCTATAGTCTAGTCTATAGTCTAGTCTATAGTCTAGTCTATAGTCTAGTCTATAGTCTAGTCTATAGTCTAGTCTATAGTCTAGTCTATAGTCTAGTCTATAGTCTAGTCTATAGTCTAGTCTATAGTCTAGTCTATAGTCTAGTCTATAGTCTAGTCTATAGTCTAGTCTATAGTCTAGTCTATAGTCTAGTCTATAGTCTAGTCTATAGTCTAGTCTATAGTCTAGTCTATAGTCTAGTCTATAGTCTAGTCTAGTCTAGTCTATAGTCTAGTCTATAGTCTAGTCTATAGTCTAGTCTATAGTCTAGTCTATAGTCTAGTCTATAGTCTAGTCTATAGTCTAGCTATAGTCTAGTCTATAGTCTAGTCTATAGTCTAGTCTATAGTCTAGTCTATAGGTCTAGTCTATAGTCTAGTCTATCAGTCTAGTCTAGTAGTCCTGTCTATAGTCTAGTCTAAGTCTAGTCTATAGGTCTAGTCTATAGTCTAGTCTATAGTCAGTCTAGTCTAGTAGTCTAGTCTATAGTCTAGTCTATAGTCTAGTCTATAGTCTAGTCTATAGTCTAGTCTATAGTCTAGTCTATAGTCTAGTCTATAGTCTAGTCTATAGTTGTCTATAGTCTAGTCTATAGTCTAGTCTATAGTCTAGTCTATAGTCTAGTCTATAGTCTAGTCTATAGTCTAGTCTATAGTCTAGTCTATAGTCTAGTCTATAGTCTAGTCTATAGTCTAGTCTATAGTCTAGTCTATAGTCTAGTCTATAGTCTAGTCTATAGTCTAGTCTATAGTCTAGTCTATAGTCTAGTCTTTAGTCTAGTCTATAGTCTAGTCTATAGTCTAGTCTATAGTGTAGTCTATAGTCTAGTCTATAGTCTAGTCTATAGTCTAGTCTATAGTCTAGTCTATAGTCTAGTCTATAGTCTAGTCTATAGTCTAGTCTATAGTCTAGTCTATAGTCTAGTCTATAGTCTAGTCTATAGTCTAGTCTATAGTCTAGTCTATAGTCTAGTCTATAGTCTAGTCTATAGTCTAGTCTATAGTCTAGTCTATAGTCTAGTCTATAGTCTAGTCTATAGTCTAGTCTATAGTCTAGTCTATAGTCTAGTCTATAGTCTAGTCTATAGTCTAGTCTATAGTCTAGTCTATAGTCTAGTCTAGTCTAGTCTAGTCTATAGTCTAGTCTATAGTCTAGTCTATAGTCTAGTCTATAGTCTAGTCTATAGTCTAGTCTATAGTCTAGTCTATAGTCTAGTCTATAGTCTAGTCTATAGTCTAGTCTATAGTCTAGTCTATAGTCTAGTCTATAGTCTAGTCTATAGTCTAGTCTATAGTCTAGTCTATAGTCTAGTCTATAGTCTAGTCTATAGTCTAGTCTATAGTCTAGTCTATAGTCTAGTCTATAGTCTAGTCTATAGTCTAGTCTATAGTCTAGTCTATAGTCTAGTCTAGATCTATAGTCTAGTCTATAGTCTAGTCTATAGTCTAGTCTATAGTCTAGTCTATAGTCTAGTCTATAGTCTAGTCTATAGTCTAGTCTATAGTCTAGTCTATAGTCTAGTCCTATAGTCTAGTCTATAGTCTAGTCTATAGTCTAGTCTATAGTCTAGTCTATAGTCTAGTCTATAGTCTAGTCTATAGTCTAGTCTATAGTCTAGTCTATAGTCTAGTCTATAGTCTAGTCTATAGTCTAGTCTATAGTCTAGTCTATAGTCTAGTCTATAGTCTAGTCTATAGTCTAGTCTATAGTCTAGTCTATAGTCTAGTCTATAGTCTAGTCTATAGTCTAGTCTATAGTCTAGTCTATAGTCTAGTCTATAGTCTAGTCTATAGTCTAGTCTATAGTCTAGTCTCTAGTCTAGTCTAGTCTAGTCCTATAGTCTAGTCTATAGTCTAGTCTATAGTCTAGTCTATAGTCTAGTCTATAGTCTAGTCTATAGTCTAGTCTATAGTCTAGTCTATAGTCTAGTCTATAGTCTAGTCTATAGTCTAGTCTATAGTCTAGTCTATAGTCTAGTCTATAGTCTATATCTAGTCTATAGTCTAGTCTATAGTCTAGTCTATAGTCTAGTCTATAGTCTAGTCTATAGTCTAGTCTATAGTCTAGTCTATAGTCTAGTCTATAGTCTAGTCTATAGTCTAGTCTATAGTCTAGTCTATAGTCTTATAGTTTTTATAAACTAGCCTATATTTTAGTCTATAATCTAGCATATAGTCTAGCCTATAGTGTAGCCTATAATCTAGTATGTACTCTAATATAGAAACTAGTCTGTGTATATACTTAATTATGTCTTTTATATAGACTAGTGTATAACCTTGTCTATAATATGTTCTCGTATATATTCGGATAGATAACTTTATGATCAATGAAGTGTTGAATATTTCAAATATTTAGTTGAAAATATAAATTTTGAAACTAAAGTTATATAAAAAGTTTGTACATTCCAAAAAATATGTTAAGCTATCTCCTCTCACATATTCACCAACACATATCAGTTGCAAATTCTAAACTAATTCTGAACCATTTCGAATAGAAAGGATAAAACTTTCTAACTTTAATTAATTTTCTTTAAAATTTCTTTTAATTACAAAGAAATTTTATAAACAAAAAATTCTTACAAATCTTTACCCCAGATGGGACTCGAACCCACAATCCCCGGCTTAGGAGGCCGATGCCGTATCCATTGGGCCACTGGGGCGGTTAGCAACAAGCAGACAGAAATACATATTAAATCACAACCAGCAATATAAAGGAGTCAACAGCAGCACTTGTTGGCCATAAATATTTGTCTATAACCAAAAATACTATAAAATAAATAAAAGATAAAAAAAAACAAACTAAAAGAAAAAAAGAATGTATAAAAAATGTTCTCATTCACACACAAAAGACACTATGTAGTATAGTGTTATTTATTATGTTTTTGGCCAAAACAAAAAGAAACAATGTATCTCTTAAATATTAGAGAATTTAACAAACGCAATAGAAACAATCTATGACAACAACAACAACTACAACAATCCATGAAATAATACCAAGAACACTAGCAAATAAAGTGAAAATGACGTAAACTAACCAGCTAGTTTTCATTGAATATGTATGTATGTTTGTATGTATATATCTATCTACGATATTACGTACACATGACTAACTAATATCTTATAGATACTTTAACTTGGAATGTGCTTCAAAACATATGGTCTCTCTTATTTAGTCATGCTTCTTTCATATTTTTTCTGCTTTTTGTTTTGCTAAGTATTTTCTTATAATTTGCTGTGTTTGTTGAGTATTTGTTGCTGTTGGCTGAGTGAGTATTTACCAAAAACAACCACTATCTGTGTATCTCTACACGTTAAGAGTATCTTATAGAAAGTAAGCACATGGTTTGGTATTAAACATGTTTGGGTCGATTGTATATACAAGTTTACAAACATTCATACATAAATACATACTCATGTGAGTGCTTTCGTTTAAAAGCAGTGGTTCTCAAAGTGTTCTTTGAAAACCATGGCATATTCTTATTAATAAGAATCTGCAATTATGTATGTAGTTAGCAATATTAGGTAACGGCAATGCCATTATATATGTTAGGAGTGAGAATATGTTTTGTAGTCGAATTGCTTGACGTAAACACCTGCTGTGTTGGCCTTATTACACGGTGGTACTCTTTCAACCTCAGGGTGAGCGGAATAGATGACTCATCACCGCACCCTTTGTACTTCTTGCCGGTCTATGTGGTCAAGTACTATATTTATCTAATCTCTGGCCATAATTGCCTTGTTGCTTAACCTATAACCACACAGATGGGATTGTAGGCAATAGCACCTAGAGACATTTTCGGTAGACCGAAACACGAATCCATCAAATAAGCTGAGAACTTGTTCTTATTCACAGAATATACCCTGGACATAACCAAACAAAGATGTTATCACATTCATCCAACAACATCCGACCTAACACACTTCTCATTCATCCGACACACTCATTGTATACGGTTTGGTAAGGTAAGGTCCAAATGCCCCTACATCCAGTCCGTAGCATATACACATAACACTAACTCATTGCAACGTTAAGTCCCACAGTCACTGCGGGGTATCTGTTGTCTCGACAACATAACCGAACTTATCCCGAATTGTAAACTCTACCGGGCATAAGTCTTTTAACCGACATTTTCTTTCTGTGAATCCACGTGCACCCCGAAGCGACCACTCCAAAACCGAGACAAGAAAACTTTCGAAACCGGTTCCCGAGGTACCAGATTATGTGGTTCTCTGGTTTGACTAAGTCATACTAAGGAAAGACAGAGGATACATTTGATCATTACCAGCTTGGTAGCATCTCTTTTCCCCGATATTGCAATAACATCAAGATGAGGATCTTTCATCAGGGGAACATGCCCCTGGGTTGGAAGATTAAGTTAAATATATGTATCTTAAACCGTTCAACACAAAAAATGTAAATTTATTCAAATTGCATTTTTAGACAGGGTGGTCCACGGTCCGCTTAAAGTTGGGCATATCCGGGGACTTCTTTCCTATCTTCCATAACAATTTTTTTACAGATGTCTAAGTTCTTGACTGTTTTGAGGATTTACCTCTCGTAGTATAAAACTGTCATTATTGTTTGAATAGCATTTTTTTCAATAGTTGTATGATGAAAAGTCGGTCCAGAAATATGAAGTTACTCTGTTCTGTTACAAAGTTTGCTATGTATACCCCCTTATGCAAATGGCTTGACGCTTATAAAACATCGTCCATCAACTATGTAATAATCTTGTCCCGATAGTTATGAAAACTCTCCCATTATATCAATTCATCAGCATCATTTAAGACAAAAACTGAGGAACCAGCTATAGAGAGTGCGGCACCTACCAAATGAGTTTTTCACTAAAATTATTATATCCGTATAACTATAAAACCTAGAGTCCACAACTTTTATACTTAAATGTCAAAAAATGAGTGGACTAGCAATAATAGGCGTGGTATCTGTCATGCGAAATAATTCGACGACCATTAAAGAACTTTAGCTGTAAATTCTTGAATGCTCGGCCAAACAATAGTGGACGCGGGACCTCCTGAAATATAATCAGGAAAGAATAATGAAATAAGTTCTTAAATTTTGTAAGAATACATTGCGGCAAACAATAATGGACTGACTAACGGTCGACAGAAGATCTACGAAAGACTTTTGGGGGAGATGGTGTCACTACATTTTGATGAAAGTAAAGTGGTGGCTTTGGATATTTCCAAGGTAAGTGTGACATGATATACTTCTATTATAACTTATTGCATTTGGTTTTGGTTATAATTTCACTCGATTTATTTCGATCTTTCTTAGAGATGTCTCTCATATTTTCTAGAGATCTCACCGGTACATCAAACGAGTTCAAGATATATTCTTTCCCGTACTGTCTTTCTTACTTTTATAACGAGCTTCTTTATCAAATTTTGAACTCTATCTACTCTTTCGGGTAGATAATTTATTATAATATTTGATCCAGCTCACCAAATATTTTCGTCATAACAAACATTTCCATAAATTCCACAATTACTCTTCAACAATTTAATATAATTTTTATCGTTACAATCCCCACATAAACGTTTGGGAATCACTACTTGCCCTACACATAATTAGTTGGTTGTTTTAATTCATACAATAGTTTGTTGCTGCTACGAATATTCTTCGTCGCACCACAAATGTTACTCTACAACAAATACCTTCATTATAATCATATTTGTAGAGATTATGGTTTTGTAGAGATAACAATGTTGCCAAAGAATGGAAATAATATCAAGGAAAATCAAGAAGGGGAATCAAAAGATTGTGTAATACACACCTACACAAAAATGAAATTAAATGTATTTTTAAACAATTGCAAATTTAGAGATAACAAGTATTTTTGAAAACATTTATATAAAAAATACATTTTACAAAATCTATCAGAGTTTTGGAGATTAATCAAACTGTAATATTAAAAGAAAAAGTACCAAACTGGCAACACTGTTTATAAACAAAGTTGAAATAATTCTCTTCTACGCAATAAACTTCTATTCTCTCTATAAACATCTCTCTCATTTAGCTTTCTTTTGCATATTTCTTGTATTTCTTCTTTTCTATATGTTTTTGTTTTTATAGTGAAAAAAAGCACGTGTAAGTTGAGTGTTTTTTTTGCGGCTGTTGTTGTTGTCATCATGTTTCGATTCTAAAAATAATACTTGTGATGTTTTTATTCTTTTTTCCGTTGTATTTAACGCTGTGTGTAGAGTTGAGTGAGTGTAATGAATGGTGTTTTAATGCGTAGTGGTTGAAACATTTTTGCTGTTGGGCGTTGTCTTGTTATAAGCATTTGTCTCTGCCAGCGCTAACTGCCCCAGTGGCCCAATGGATACGGCATCGGCCTCCTAAGCCGGGGATTGTGGGTTCGAGTCCCATCTGGGGTAAAGCTTTGTGTAAGATTTTTTTATTTTTCTTTTTAATTAATTTTATTAATTTAAAAATTAATTTTATTTTTAGTGTTTTCTTTTTAGTAAAAGCTGAATGTATTTTCTTTGATAACTTACCGGTATTGAACGACTGGTTGATATATCAACTAATTGATCTTCCACATGTATAAAACCGGTATGAATTAGACCTGTAAATTAAATAAAAAATTATTTATACATATTTGTATTTTTTTTAAATTATTACAATAAATTTCCTTTTTATACATAGTAAATTTACGATAAATGTTTCTTTTTTAGAAAATTTACGAAAAATTTCATTTTTATAGAAAATTTACGATAAATTTCATTTTTATAGGAAATTTACGATAAATTCCTTTTTATAGGAAATTTGCGATAAAATTTCTTTCTTTTGGATAATTTCTATATTTACGATAAATTTCCCTTTTATAGGAAATTTACGATAAATTTCCTTTTTATATGAAATTTACGATAAATTTCCTTTTTATAGGAAATTTTCCATAAATATCCTTTTTATAGGAAATTTTCCATAAATATCCTTTTTATAGGAAATTTTCCATAAATTTCCTTTTTATAGGAAATTTTCCATAAATATCCTTTTATAGGAAATTTTCCATAAATTTCCTTTTTATAGGAAATTTTCCATAAATTTTCTTTTTATAGGAAATTTTCCATAAATTTCCTTTTTATAGGAAATTTTCCACAAATTTCCTTTTTAAAGGAAATTTTCCATAAATTTCCTTTTTATAGGAAATTTACGATAAATTTCCTTATTATAGGAAATTTACGATAAATTTCCTTTTTATAGGAAATTTACGATAAATTTCCTTTTTATAGGAAATTTTCCATAAATTTCCTTTTTGTAGGAAATTTTCCATAAATTTCCTTTTTATAGGAAATTTACTATAAATTTCCTTTTTATAGGAAATTTACGAAAAATTTTCTTTTATAGGAAATTTACGATAAATTTTCTTTTTATAGGAAATTTACGATAAATTTTCTTTTTATAGGAAATTTACGATAAATTTTCTTTTTATAGGAAATTTACGATAAATTTTCTTTTTATAGGAAATTTACGATAAATTTTCTTATTATAGGAAATTTACGATACATTTTCTTATTATAGGAAATTTACGATAAATTTTCTTTTTATAGGAAATTTACGATAAATTTTCTCTTTATAGGAAATTTACGATAAATTTTCTTTTTATAGGAAATTTACGATAAATTTTCATTTTAAAGGAAATTTACGATAAATTTTCTTTTTAAAGGAAATTTACAATAAATTTCCTTTTTATAGGAAATTTACGATAAATTTCCTTTTTATAGGAAATTTACTATAAATTTCGTTTTTATAGGAAATTCACTATAAATTTCGTTTTTATAGGAAATTCACTATAATTTTTTTTTTTTTTTTTAAAGAAATTTACGATAAATTTCGTTTTTAAAGGAAATTTACTATAAATTTCCTTTTAAAAGAAATTTACGATAAATTTCCTTTTTAAAGGAAATTTACGATAAATTACCTTTTTATAGGAAATTTACGATAAATTTCCTTTTTATAGGAAATTTACGATAAATTTCTTTTTTAAAGGAAATTTACGATAAATTTCTTTTTTAAAGGAAATTTTCCATAAATTTTAGATAAATTTCCTTTAATTACGTCTGATGTGGTTAAAGAGGCAATGAAGAGCTTCGCTCCCTATAAAGCTACAGGGCCGGATGGCATTTTCGCGGCACTCTTACAGATGGAGGCGGGACTGGTTTCGTACATCTGTCACAGATATTCACTGCATGCTTGAAATTCACATATGCCCCCATTAAATGGCAGGATGCAAGGGTAATATTTATACCTAAACCAGGGAAACCTAGCTATTCGACACCTAAGTCTTATCGACCTATAAGCTTTACGTCCTTCCTACTTAAAACCTTGGAACGGATAGTTGATAGTATGGTTAAAAGCAGTATACCCGACAAAGACCTTATGTAAAGGGACGATCGGTGGAAACCACTTAAATCGAAGGCGCCTTCAATAACGTGCACACTGATACTCTTATCCAATCCCTAGACCAGTTTTATGTTGACCGGGTGCTCCGTAACTGGATGAACCACATGCTAAGGAATAGATGGATAAGCTGCAAGATGTACGATATAACTATCAGGAAAAAGGTATTTCGCGATATACCACAGGGTGGTAATTTGTCACCTTTACTCTGGGTTACCACAATTAATAGCCTCCTAAGGACCCTAACCGTGAAAGGACTTAGACTTGTCTGCTATGCAGACGATGTCGTAATACTTTTAATGGGAAAGGATCCAAATTATTTGTGTAGAAGAGCTGAGGTGGCTCTGAATAAGGCCTTGAGCTGGGCTCAACCGAGAGGTCTAAATGTTAACCCTGCAAAAACGGAAATCTGTCTGTTCTACGTATACTGAACCTTGCTTCCTGGGCAAGAAGATACCAGTGACAAAGTTAAGTACTTAGGTGTAATCCTCGACCGGAAATTGAAATGGAGACATCACATAGAGGATACGATCAACAAGGCACATCGGTGCTGGGCTGAATTTAGGATAACTATAGGCATGAAATGGGATCTTAGTCCTACTATGACAAATTGGCTTTATAAAAGTGTAATTAGAACAATTCTAGCTTATGCTTCAATAATCTGGTGGACTGCTTTAAACAAAAAGTGCAATATCAAACTACTACAGGGAGTTCAGCGTACATGCTGCTTGGGTATAAGTGGTGCCATGTGTACTACTTCAATCAAGGCTCTGGAAACGTTGCTAGATATTCCACCCATTGAAACATATTTAAGATATGAGGCGGCGCTTACAGCCGAACGGCTCTTTACTTTAGGCGAACTGGCCTAAAGCGGTTATAGGACACGTCATCGATGTATACTGGACACATTGGGAGGTTATACACAATCATCGGAAGTACCAGATCGCATACCAGACACTGAATATGTCGGAAACTTTGAAACGCTGATCCCAGATAGAATGTCTTGGTCAAGTGGAATATTAGAGCAAATACCATTAGGAATCCGTTGTTACACGGATGACACTAAATTCGGGGACAAAGTGGGGCTGGGGTTCTATATTGAAGACCCAGAAACAGAAATATACTACCGTTTACCAAATCATAACACAAGCTTCCAGGCAGAAGTACGAGCAATAACGGAATGCGTACATTGGATTAGAATAAATATGGCGCCCACAGCGCTTAATATATTTACCGACAGCCAGAAGGCAATTAGGGCGATATCAGGCGATAGAACTAAATCTAAGACCGTATTGGATTGTAAAAAAGCTTTAACTGAATACTCTCCCAGAGGTAAGGTTCACATCATATGCGTACGAATGTAATAGCTTTAAAGGGAAAGGAGCTCGAAGCAGTTAACCTGACAAATGCAAAACCATTCGACGCAACAAAAGCTGAACTAAAAATATGGGTGAGAGAATCCCATATGGCCTCTTGGAATAATGAAACAGTGGGTAGAACCACGAAGATCCTATGGGGTACAAGACAAAAAATCTCCTCAAAATGAGCAAGCCTGAAGTTAGTATGATGGTACGTATTCTGAGTGAACACACAGGATTACGAGCACATCTCTGCAAAATTGGACGTGCGGATTCAGACGATTGTAGAGCATGTGTAGAGTACAGTGAAACTCTGGAGCACTTTCTTGGCCACTGCCAGGCATTCGTCGAAGTTAGATCCAAATATATTGGAAGTGATGTTATTCCGGAAATAACATTCCTGACTAACACTGATTGGAAGATTCTTAGGAATTACGTTCGGAAACTGAGTTTCTGAACACTGAAAAATAATTCATTCAGTTCTTTAGATCTTAAATGATCACTTTATATAACACAAAACGATAACGACTGTTTGCGCCGTATTCAATCCAATCTATTTTAAACGTAATAGCAAGTCTAATCTAAACTATCCCCAGTTTATCCCCAACCCCGTTCCGTACGAGAAGAGTACGACCTTCTATCTGGGATCTAAAACTAACTATTTGTGTATCAACTTAAAACTTCATATCTCTAGCAAAATAATTGGTTTGAAATAACGGTAGTTCATTTTTAACCTCCAATTACTCTGTAATTTTACACATTTTTAGAAACATAACAAGTATGTACTACAACCAACTAACAGCTAAAATAGCTTTTCCTATTAAAATAGTCAACATTAACAAGTGTTGCATGTTAACGAGTGTTAGCGTTAGTAGTATATGACTGTGTATGATAATATCAAATAATGTATTTCAAGGATATTTTGCCTAAAGGAACCTTGTTCATACACAACACTTATCACAAGAGAACTCTTAGACACATTGATGTGTTTATAAACAACTCATGAAATGTTTGCCTATAAACACATCAGCATCAATGTTGCTCAACACAGTCATTTAATGCTAAATAAGAGCAACATGTTTACTTTTTTAAATGGCCAGAACTTTTGTTTGTTTGTGAAGTAATGTGTACTAGGAAATAAATTTTGAAACTTTTATGATTATTTCGAACTCAATTTAAATACTAAATGAGTTTTTTTTAAACAGATTTTCAACCCATCAATGTTGTGCTTACAAATAACATCATTTTGCAGATAATTACAAAAGTATTTTTCTATAGTATTTGAAACCTTTCAAGTTTGAAGACCAATCAGCTCAATGAACTTGACCTACATTCAGTTTATTGTAGTCATGCGGCTTTTTTCTAGGGGGTACGGGTGGAATGGGAATTTTATATTTTTGGTATTTTGCTAAAAATATGTTTGGTTTATTTTGCTAGTTAAAATTTTTGTAGAATTTTAAGCAAATATAAATAACTGCAATTGATGTACATATGTATGTATATACATATGTAGGATGATTAGCAACGAATTAGAAGTACAGTATGTGTAGGTGTATCTCTACCTATAAAAGGTCAACAACCTAAACTGCAGAACCTAACATTGAATCTGAAATGGTTTGGAATCCATCAGCCTGCAACGTTACTCTTAAGGTATCATGGTCCAAAAGAATTCAAGCTTCTAATCACAAAACCCTAATATCGATTCAGACATTTGCGGATTTTCTACGCATGGAACTACAAGCTCCAAAGTAAGTTCTCTTTTCTATATGTTTATCAACTCAAGGCCCTCTAATAGCTTTACAAACCACTTGTAACAGCCCCGCATATCTATCACAGCTGTTGCTTTTAACCTTAGGATAACAGCAGGTACAACAACCGCTATATCTGTGATAAAATCTTCGAAATCATTTTACATTTCATTACAACTTTTGTATTCGTACCAGTGAACTGCGGGTGCAGTTTTACACAGAAAAATCCCTTGCTACTACTACTATAGCTTTGGAATGACCTTGCACTTGTATAAAAGTATTCATGTTGCATGTGCAACAACAATTACAAAAACACAAACAAATTCATAGATACACATGATAAGGGAAATAAAAAAATGCCCTGCAGTTCGTAATCCAATTGTACTACGGAAGTTTTTGATATATTTCCCTTTTTGGACAATTTTAAATAAATATCTTCCTTTATTTCCACTTTAAAGGAAATTTTTTTATATTTTTCCACATTTTAAGAAATTTTGGATAAATTTCCTTTTTTATAGGAAATTTTGGATAAATTTCCTTTTTTATAGGAAATTTTGGATAAATTTCCATTTTATAGGAAATTTTGGATAAATTTCCTTTTTTATAGGAAATTTTGGATAAATTTCCTTTTGGTAGGAAATTTTGGATAAATTTCTTTTTGGTAGGAAAATTTCGATAAATTTCCTTTTTATAGGAAATTTTCGATAAATTTCCTTTTTATAGGATATGTCGGATGAATTCCCTTTTTATAGGCAATTTTCGATAAATTTCCTTTTTATATTCAATTTTCGATAAATTTCATGTTTATAGGGAATTTTCGATAAATTTCCTTTTTATAGGGAATTTTCGATAAATTTCCTTTTTATAGGTAATTTTCGATAAATTTCCTTTTTATAGGTAATTTTCGATAAATTTCCTTTTTATAGGAAATTTTCGATAAATTTCCTTTTTATAGGAAATTTTCGATAAATTTCCTTTTTATAGGAAATTTTCGATAAATTTCCTTTTTATAGGAAATTTTCGATAAATTTCCTTTTTATAGGAAATTTTCGATAAATTTCCTTTTTATAGGAAATTTTCGATAAATTTCCTTTTTATAGGAAATTTTCGATAAATTTCCTTTTTATAGGAAATTTTCGATAAATTTCCTTTTTATAGGAAATTTTCGATAAATTTCCTTTTTATAGGAAATTTTCGATAAATTTCCTTTTATAGGAAATTTTCGATAAATTTCCATTTTATAGGAAATTTTCGATAAATTTCCTTTTTATAGGAAATTTTCGATAAATTTCCTTTTTATAGGAAATTTTCGATAAATTTCCTTTTTATAGGAAATTTTCGATAAATTTCCTTTTTATAGGAAATTTTCGATAAATTTCCTTTTTATAGGAAATTTTCGATAAATTTCCTTTTTATAGGAAATTCTCGATAAATTTCCTTTTTATAGGAAATTTTCGATAAATTTCCTTTTTATAGGAAATTTTCGATAAATTTCCTTTTTATAGGAAATTTTCGATAAATTTCCTTTTTATAGGAAATTTTCGATAAATTTCCTTTTTATAGGAAATTCTCGATAAATTTCCTTTTTATAGGAAATTCTCGATAAATTTCCTTTTTATAGGAAATTCTCGATAAATTTCCTTTTATAGGAAATTCTCGATAAATTTCCTTTTATAGGAAATTCTCGATAAATTTCCTTTTTATAGGAAATTTGTATCAAATTCTCGATAAATTTCCTTTTTGTATCAAATTCTCGATAAATTTCCTTTTTGTATCAAATTCTCAATAAATTTCCTTTTAATAGGAAATTCTCGATAAATTTCCTTTTTATAGGAAATTCTCGATAAATTTCCTTTTTGTATCAAATTCACGATAAATTTCCTTGTTGTGTCAAATTTTCGATAAATTTCCTTTTTGTATCAAATTTTCGATAAATTTCCTTTTTGTATTAAATTTTCGATAAATTTCCTTTTTGTTTCAAATTTTCGATAAATTTCCTTTTTGTATCAAATTTTCGATAAATTTCCTGTTTGTATCAAATTTTCGATAAATTTCCTTTTTATAGGAATTTTACGATAATTTTAATTTTTGTAGGAAATTGTCGATAAATATCCTTTTTGTGGGAAATTTGCGATAAATTTCCTTTTTGTGGGAAATTTGCGATAAATTTCGTTTTTATAGGAAATTTTCAATAAATTTTCTTTTGATGTGGAATTTTCGATAAATTTTCCTTTTATAGGATATTTCCTTTCGATAAATTTCCTTTTTATAGGATTTTCGATAATAAGAAATTATTATAGGACAATTTCGATAAATTTCCTTTTGATAGGGAATTTTCGATAAATTTCCTTTTCATTAGGAAATTTTCGATAAATTTTCTTTTCATTAGGAAATTTTCGATAAATTTGTTGATTTTCATGACGAGAGCTTGTCTGCCCAGTTGTTTACTTTAGAACATAACTTTTGGCATTAGTGTAACTGTATTAGAGACGTTTACTTATTTAGAACTACCGGATTATTTCTGTTTGTAAATTTATACTTCGGTTTCATTTCTCTGTTGAGGTTATAAACTTTTTTTACTTTATACAATATATTATTTCGGTTTAACTATTCTTTTTGTGGGTCAAGGGTTTAGAGGTATAGTTTTATACACATTATGTTTTCCAAAAGCTTCTTTTTTATTTAAATATTTTTTTTTACATTTATACAATTTGTTTTTATTTGCTGTTTGTTCTTAATGCAATCTGTTTCATTCATTCTTTTGCATCCATTACTTTTGTAGCTTTTTAATGAGTTGTGCATAATTTAAGGAGCATGACGACAAAAGGTTTACATAAAATGCAGCAGGTTAGTTGAAATTAAGAAGAACAAATATATGTAAATGTTGAGATTTATAAATTATGGAACTAATAAGGATGTTTTTCTTTCTTAATAAAACATTGAGAAAGAGAACCTTGGAACTCTCAAGACCTAATCAGATAATATTATCAAGTTCCACTAAAATAAAAACCTGAAATACTTTTTAAACACAGACTAACATATCTACATCTTAAAGGGAGGTTTCCTTGTAGTGAGGGTTGGAAGTACAAAGGTTAATATTATTAAAATGTCTTAAATTATATTCTTAACGAAAGATACCTTTATTCTAAAAAGTAGTACATTACAAAAAAGCGTACATTTGTGGCCACAAAAACAACTATGTACTTTGAAGGATTTGTACTTTTTCTTCTACATACCTAACTTATCATAAATTTAATTTAATGGTAGACAAAGAATTTTTACCGACTTAGTCAGTAATTCAAGTGAAAGATATGCCAGGGATTTAAAAATTCTTTAGAATCCTTTTGAGATGTTATGAAGGAAAAAATACTAAATAAAAAATGTCTAAATGTGCACCATCACAAACAGATAAAGTAGAAAAAGAATAAGAATAAATAAATTTTAATTTGTTAAAAGTTTTTAACCTTCATTACTTAAAGGATACATTTATTTTCTGAATAAATTTTTTCTATATAAGAAATGGTTAAAAATGAATTAACAATGTCGCCTTATGAAATAAAAGAAAGGTTGGAAGTTTTTAAATTTGATTAAAAGTTGGATTGAAGGTATATAACTAACTAACTAACTAACTAACTAACTAACTAACTAACTACTAACTAACTAACTAACTAACTAACTAACTAACTAACTAACTAACTAACTAACTAACTAACTAACTAACTAACTAACTAACTAACTAACTAACTAACTAACTAACTAACTAACTAACTAACTAACTAACTACTAACTAACTAACTAACTAACTAACTAACTAACTAACTAACTAACTAACTAACTAACTAACTAACTAACTAACTAACTACTAACTAACTAACTAACTAACTAACTACTAACTAACTAACTAACTAACTAACTAACTAACTAACTAACTACTAACTAACTAACTAACTAACTACTAACTAACTAACTAACTAACTAACTAACTAACTAACTAACTAACTAACTAACTACTAACTAACTAACTAACTAACTAACTAACTAACTAACTAACTAACTAACTAACTAACTAACTACTAACTAACTAACTAACTAACTAACTAACTAACTAACTAACTACTAACTAACTAACTAACTAACTAACTAACTAACTAACTAACTAACTAACTAACTAACTAACTAACTAACTAACTAACTACTAACTAACTAACTAACTAACTAACTAACTAACTAACTAACTAACTAACTAACTAACTAACTAACTAACTAACTAACTAACTAACTAACTAACTAACTAACTAACTAACTAACTAACTAACTAACTAACTAACTAACTAACTAACTAACTAACTAACTAACTAACTAACTAACTAACTAACTAACTAACTAACTAACTAACTAACTAACTAACTAACTAACTAACTAACTAACTAACTAACTAACTAACTAACTAACTAACTAACTACTAACTAACTAACTACTAACTAACTAACTAACTAACTAACTAACTAACTAACTAACTAACTAACTAACTAACTAACTACTAACTAACTAACTAACTAACTAACTACTAACTAACTAACTAACTAACTAACTAACTAACTACTAACTAACTAACTACTAACTAACTAACTAACTAACTAACTACTAACTACTAACTAACTAACTAACTAACTAACTAACTAACTAACTAACTAACTAACTAACTAACTAACTAACTACTAACTAACTAACTAACTAACTACTAACTAACTAACTAACTAACTAACTAACTAACTAACTAACTACTAACTAACTAACTAACTAACTAACTACTAACTAACTAACTAACTAACTACTAACTACTAACTACTAACTAACTAACTAACTAACTAACTAACTACTAACTAACTAACTAACTAACTAACTAACTACCTAACTAACTAACTAACTAACTAACTAACTACTAACTAACTACTAACTAACTAACTAACTAACTAACTACTAACTACTACTAACTAACTAACTAACTAACTATACTAACTAACTAACTAACTAACTAACTACTAACTAACTAACTACTAACTAAACTAAGTAACTAACTTCTAGATGGGTTCGGATCTCGTCCAACGAGTTCAAGATTAACTCAGGGGTATCTGTGTCAAACTTCCAACTCTATCAACTCTTCTACAAATGAGATCAACATTGCCATTCCTCTTCATTCAATTACATGCCAATCTCTTTGAAGACTGGGGAGACAAAAGTTGAATGAATAGCATTTTCAATTGTAGAAAAAAAAGCATTCAAGAGTCTCGGTTTTCTAAAACCCTACTCACTCAATCTAATCTCCTTACTAATTACACCACCACAACGGAATGCAACTCTTATGTATGGGCCGATGCCTCAAAGTCTATTTTGGGACTTCTCGACCGAGTAGGGTATCCAACTCTACAGATTCTCTGGAGCACCGTTGCAATGTTCACTGTTCTATCGGTACGGCAATGTGTTCCACTGAAATAAGGGATCTTATTTCCAATATACAAAAACTTATACTTGTGTATGTATATAGAACACATACATAAATTTATATTTGATTGGCCAATGCATTATATACTCTCTTTCTTTAGTGGTACTGTCCGTAGATGGAATAAACTTCCAGCAGTGGTCTTGTCTGTCACTTAAATCGAAAGTTAATAAACACTATTCCACATATCCTTCCTCCCAAAACCAACATATTTTCCTAGTTGCATTACTATTTACTGCTTGAGTAAGGATCATCACCGGAGTGATGGTCTTAATAAGAAAAGTATCTTTTAGGAAATTTTCATTTTTTAGAAAACTTTTAAAAATTGTTCGTAAGTTTTTAATAAAAGTTTATTTTTATGAAAATGTTTTTATCTTGAGTAATTTCTCGTTAAATACCAGGAAATATTCTGTTAAAATCTCTAGTTTTAAGCCACTATTTTTCAACTTTTATTAACAGCTAATTTTGGTTTGGTCGTAGCATTTCATTCACGTATACAACAATTTCCGACACTATTTTTAACTTAGTTCTAACACAGTTAAATTATGCACAATATGCATTTCCTGTATTCCATTTCACATTTACACACTTAAAATGTTGAGTACATCACATCAGTTTCACCAAATGTATATAAGTACATACATATGGATGTGTACATTAAAAATTCTGTTTAATTAGTACCAAACAACCTACATATACTTGGCAGTTCGTATAGAATGATTCCACTCAAAAGTCCATTGAAAATGTTGCACTTAGACAAGTGCACCATTAGGCAAATACAAATACATACTCGTGTCGTCTTAAACAACTAGAAATGTTTTTCTTCTTCTTCTTTTGAACTTACCTTGCATTAACATCATGTATTGTCCGATACATTTGCTGCTGCTAGTGATGGTGCCAGTGGCTGTGCCACCCATTAAA
>NW_023995504.1:0-102324 GCF_015586225.1 Lucilia sericata | reverse complement strand
AATACTGCTTTTGTGGGTCATAATAATCTTTAGAAGCTTTAACATTAATGCTAAAGGTGTTGTAAAGAAACCCAGCAAAATATGTTTTCTACCAAAGCTGCAGAGAACTTGTTGTATTGGTATATGATATGAAGTTATATGAATTCTTTGCAAAGCAGTGTATATCATAGAAATCTTTGGAAATAGCAACATGTAGTATATTGTGAGCAGTTGCTCGAAATAGAAAATGAATAAATAAATAAACAAAATGTTTATTGAAATGATAAAAAATATTAATTTTTTTACGATTACATTAATACAATTTTAAATGTTCACCATTAAAATAAAACTTATACAAGGTCATATAAATCTATTTCAATTATTTAATCTCAAAATCTATTATTGCAACTACATAAAACGATTAATAATATATTATTTATTCGCTGATTAAATATTACTTGGGGCAGTTAAGAAATTTCACAAAAAACAACAAACCAACACATGTAATACTTTATTTAAATTGTTTCACTTTTATATGAACATGCCATTCTATGCTAAACATATGAAAATTTTAATACTCCTTCGTACTTTGTTTTTCTTTCATTTTGCAAATGAATATTAAAGTATTTCACTTAATACCCGCTCATACTGATATGTATCATATACGTATGTATGTGTCGCGGTTGAAATAATTTCTTTTACTCTTTATCGTGGCATAAAATATTCATACGACAACTCTATCAGACCTTGTATGGAATAAAGGGAGTGGAGTAACTGTATGGATTCACATTCATCATCACTTGTTGTACAAGTACAGCTAGAAGATGGTTAGATGTTACAATATGTTTTATGTGTGATATGATACTAAAAATGTTTATAAACCCTTCCTTGCATAAGAAACATACATATTGTACATATATGTATGTAGATGTATGCAGTCTCTTCATGATGATAAGAATTTTAAAGCATAAACATGGATTCAAAGGGTATAAAACCCTGAAAGTATACTCTATACGAAAAAATCGTACTTTATTTTTTTAGTGAGGGTTTTCAAAAGAATGAATCTAAAATAATATGGGAAGATTAAAAAAAAATTGGATTAGAACTTAACTAGAACTGAACTAAAACTGAACTAAAACTGAACTAAAACTGAATTTGAACTGAACTAGAACTGAACTAGAACTGAACTAGAACTGAACTAGAACTGAACTAGAACTGAACTTGAACTGAACTAGCACTGAACTAGAACTGAACTAGAACTGAACTATAACTGAACTAGAACTAAACTAGAACTGAACTAGAACTGAACTAGAACTGAACTAGAACTAGAACTAGAGAACTAGAACTGAACTAGAACTGAACTAGAACTGAACTAGAACTGAACTAGAACTGAACTAGAACTGAACTAGAACTGAACTAGAACTGAACTAGAACTGAACTAGAACTGAACTAGAACTGAACTAGAACTGAACTAGAACTGAACTAGAACTGAACTAGAACTGAACTAGAACTGAACTAGAACTGAACTGAACTGAACTGAACTAGAACTGAACTAGAACTGAACTAGAACTGAACTAGAACTGAACTAGAACTGAACTAGAACTGAACTAGAACTGAACTAGAACTGAACTAGAACTGAACTAGAACTGAACTAGAACTGAACTAGAACTGAACTAGAACTGAACTAGAACTGAACTAGAACTGAACTAGAACTGAACTAGAACTGAACTAGAACTGAACTAGAACTGAACTAGAACTGAACTAGAACTGAACTAGAACTGAACTAGAACTGAACTAGAACTGAACTAGAACTGAACTAGAACTGAACTAGAACTGAACTAGAACTGAACTAGAACTGAACTAGAACTGAACTAGAACTGAACTAGAACTGAACTAGAACTGAACTAGAACTGAACTAGAACTGAACTAGAACTGAACTAGAACTGAACTAGAACTGAACTAGAACTGAACTAGAACTGAACTAGAACTGAACTAGAACTGAACTAGAACTGAACTAGAACTGAACTAGAACTGAACTAGAACTGAACTAGAACTGAACTAGAACTGAACTAGAACTGAACTAGAACTGAACTAGAACTGAACTAGAACTGAACTAGAACTGAACTAGAACTGAACTAGAACTGAACTAGAACTGAACTAGAACTGAACTAGAACTGAACTAGAACTGAACTAGAACTGAACTAGAACTGAACTAGAACTGAACTAGAACTGAACTAGAACTGAACTAGAACTGAACTAGAACTGAACTAGAACTGAACTAGAACTGAACTAGAACTGAACTAGAACTGAACTAGAACTGAACTAGAACTAGAACTGAACTAGAACTAGAACTGAACTAGAACTGAACTAGAACTGAACTAGAACTGAACTAGAACTGAACTAGAACTGAACTAGAACTGAACTAGAACTGAACTAGAACTGAACTAGAACTGAACTAGAACTGAACTAGAACTGAACTAGAACTGAACTAGAACTGAACTAGAACTGAACTAGAACTGAACTAGAAGAACTGAACTAGAACTGAACTATAACTGAACTATAACTGAACTAGAACTGAACTAGAACTGAACTAGAACTGAACTAGAACTGAACTAGAACTGAACTAGAACTGAACTAGAACTGAACTAGAACTGAACTAGAACTGAACTAGAACTGAACTAGAAACTGAACTAGAAAACTGAACTAGAACTGAACTAGAACTGAACTAGAACTGACTAGAACTGAACTAGAACTGAAACTAGAACTGAAACTAGAACTGAACTAGAACTGAACTAGAACTGAAACTAGAACTGAACTAGAACTGAACCTAGAACTGAACTAGAACTGAACTAGAACTGAACTAGAGCTGAACTAGAAACTGAACTAGAACAGAACTAGAACTGAACTAGAACTGAACTATCTCCGTCCGAGAAAAAGAGAAAATTACTTTAAATTCCCTACCACATTTACAAGCGCTAATATCATAAAACGAAAATGCCGTTACTATAGCTATTGGTAAAAAAAACCTGAGCAAAAATATACTCAAAAAATATAATAAATGATATCAAAGGTTTAACCTCATGTAATACATCATAAAAGAAAATATATAAAAAATTAAAAAAAAAACATTTTCCAATAAATGTTTTTTATATAACAAAACTATATAAACTACCAACTAAAAGAAAAAGCCATAAAACAAGTTTATGAGAGGTTTATGAGATGTTAATCCCTATTTTGTTTGCCTTCATCAAACTAAATGTTAAAAGAAATAAAACTGAGCAGAAAAAAAACGTAGAAAAACTTTTCATTGCAAATTAAATTTTTTAACTGAAAAAGTCCATCTTCATCAACAGTCAAACAACTGTTGACTTGGCAAACGATTGCAAAAAAAAATTAAAAGTAAAATTCACGGGGGCGTATGAATGACGATTTCCGTATAAAAACACAAATGTTAAAAACAAACAGACAGACACACGGTTGGCGACAATTTTTGTATATTTATTCATTCGTTAGTTTCACTTTTATTCTCCCACCTACACTGATGTCCCTATTTTCAACATGTGTGTGGGTCCTTTTTCCCGTGCCTGCATCTATGTGTGTCTGTATGTGTTTGTAAATAGTTATCGGGGAAACGCGTTTAAACGGAAGTTGACTGCGGAAAAAAACGTATAAAAACAACCAACTAATACCAACACAAACAAACATTCAGTGGAAAATTCGTTCAACATGGTTTTAAAGTTGCCATTTGAAAAGTTGCTGCAGCTACAAAAGTAAACCGTTTTCAGCGGAAATGTTCATCGTCTGTTCACTGGTACGTGTGCTAAATGTGTAAATGTGTGTCTTCATGTGTATTTATTTGTTTTCAACTAAAACGTGAGCATTTTGTTTACACAATTTTACACTTTCATATTTACATTTGACATGTGTGTTTGTTTGTCAGTTTGTTAGTTACAAGGCAAAACTGTATTTGTCTCATTTGATTTGGTTGCAAGAAGTGTGAGTTTATGCAAACTGAATATTTTGTAAAACAGTTGTCCTTTTTTTTTGGAGATGAATACAAAATTTTGTTTAGATTTTTTTGGATTAAATAGAAAATTTGTTTAGTATTCCTTTATGTGTAATTGTATTTGAAATAATTTGGCTTTAAGGTCAAACTTAACGTCCATTTATTCCTATATAGACTTAAGAGTACTAGACTAGACCAGAGTAGACTAGACTGGACTATAGACTAGACTATAGACTAGACTGTAGACAAGACTATATACTAGACTATAGACTAGACTATAGACTAGACTATATACTAGACTATAGACTAGACTATAGACTAGACTATAGACTAGACTATAGACTAGACTATATACTAGACTATAGACTAGACTATAGACTAGACTATAGACTAGACTATAGACTAGACTATAGACTAGACTATAGACTAGACTATAGACTAGACTATAGACTAGACTATAGACTAGACTATAGACTAGACTATAGACTAGACTATAGACTAGACTATAGACTAGACTATAGACTAGACTATAGACTAGACTATAGACTAGACTATAGACTAGACTATAGACTAGACTATAGACTAGACTATAGACTAGACTATAGACTAGACTATAGACTAGACTATAGACTAGACTATAGACTAGACTATAGACTAGACTAGACTAGACTAGACTATAGACTAGACTATAGACTAGACTATAGACTAGACTATAGACTAGACTATAGACTAGACTATAGACTAGACTATAGACTAGACTATAGACTAGACTATAGACTAGACTATAGACTAGACTATAGACTAGACTATAGACTAGACTATAGACTAGACTATAGACTAGACTATAGACTAGACTATAGACTAGACTATAGACTAGACTATAGACTAGACTATAGACTAGACTATAGACTAGACTATAGACTAGACTATAGACTAGACTATAGACTAGACTATAGACTAGACTATAGACTAGACTATAGACTAGACTATAGACTAGACTATAGACTAGACTATAGACTAGACTATAGACTAGACTATAGACTAGACTATAGACTAGACTATAGACTAGACTATAGACTAGACTATAGACTAGACTATAGACTAGACTATAGACTAGACTATAGACTAGACTATAGACTAGACTATAGACTAGACTATAGACTAGACTATAGACTAGACTATAGACTAGACTATAGACTAGACTATAGACTAGACTAAAGTCTAGACTAGCTGTTGCATACCTTAAAACAAACATATGTATAATAACTCCAATGCCTAGTATAGCGTATACATATAAATTAAAATATTTAATTACTCAAATCTAAAACATATTGTTTTTCTGCAATACATATCTTTCCGATACAAAGCGAAATGCACGCAAAATTGCATGCCTTATAACTGTGTATAAATTCACATACCCACTTTTTAAAAATATTCAAGAATTTTATCAATTGCTTTTACAATAACAACAATTATAAAATAAAAGAAAAAATGCCTTTAAGCAAGTGGCGCTATTTTACAATTTGTTGCATGTCACATGCTACGGTTTATTTTTCCATTTATATTTTATTATATGTATTTAAACGTTTTTTTCTTTCTTTTTGTTTTTTATATTTGTTGTAGGTATTTGTTGGAATAACAAATAATCTAGCAGAACAAGTATCTTATAAATGCGTACGTACTACAAGTAAAACAAAGTTAAGCGCATGTTTACAATAAATAAATATTGTAAATTCAAAAACAACAACAACAACAAACAATATTTAAAGCTTTAACTAAATAGCAGAACAACGATTACAGAACAACAACAACAAAAGCAAATACAATAAATGCATACATTTGTTAAATACCTGTAATATACATACATAATGTTGTAAATAAAATGTTTAAAAGACTGAAAACAAGACTTATTATTTTTTTGCTTTTTAATGCAAAACTAATTTTTGTTGTTACTTTTATTTACTTAAAGTTTTCTTTGTATTTTAACAGTCTGAGATACATGTACACATAGATACACAATACATTTACCTAAACACTTGTCAATAAATAATAAAACAAAATACAAATAATGTCAAAGAAATAAACAAAAAAAAAACAACAGAAAATAAATAAAATACACAAAACAGAGAATGAAAATAAATACAAAAACGCACAGTTTGACAGCTGGATGACAAACAACAAATTTGACACTCACTCTCTCACCAGGCACGCGCCGAAAATGCAATAAACTTTGTGGATAGTACGACAATCTGTATGATGGTCAAAGTTGCCAGATAAATTCTTAAGGGAAAACGTGAGAAAGAAAGAATTTTATATTCGATTCTTGATTTTCAAATATTTTGTTTAAAAACATTTATTATTTTTTGCCCCCAAATTGAAAAATATTTCTGTCATATTTCGGCTCTCTAAGTCCATTTGTTTTGACCGTTCCATTATTCCTACTGCCCGTGTGGGAATCTCTCATCCATGTTTCAATTCAATCCTTGTTTTGTCAAACGGTTTTACATTCATTAACTTTCTGAATCTAGATTTTCTTTATTTCAAATACATTCATACTTGCATTGACAATTATCCTCTAGCTACATCATAAGAGTGGAATAATGAAACAGTGGATAGAACCACGAAGATCCTATGGGGTGACCCTGATGAGAGCAAGACGAAAAATCTCCTCAAAATGAGCAAGTCTGAAGTTAGTATGATGGTACGTATTCTGAGTGGACACACAGGACTACGAGCACTTCTATGCAAAATTGGACGTGCGGATTCAGACGAATGTAGAGCATGTGGAGAGGACAGTGAAACTCAGGAGCACTTTCTTTGCCACTGCCAGGCATTCGTCGAAGTTAGATCCAAGTATCTTGGAAGTAATGTTATTCCGGAAATAACATTCCTGACTGATTGGACGATTCTTAGGAATTACGTTCAGGAAACTGAGTTTCTGAAAACTGAAAAATAATTCTTTCATTTTTTTTTTGCATGATAAGGAGCGCACAACAGGCCCGATAGTGGCCTAGGTGTATTTCTTCGGATTTGATGTAGTATACATCCTCCTATCGACCTACCTACCTACATAAGAGTAGTACCTATAGAATTGAGAGCTTACCACCGGGTTATAGATCATTTTTGGATTTTGGATTAACTCGTTGGGGAATATAAGCTAATCCGGGTATCCCGCATTTTCTGCAAGAAAATCTTACAAAAAATCTCCACCATGGTACCTCCACTAGTCATAACGTAACCTCACTTTAAGACAATGCACACAATGTATGACTTACAACCGTAATATAGAGCAATTTATTACCAGTATCAGTGAGACGAAAAGCCGTCGAATTCTTAACGACAGTTATCGGCCTCACCCCATTTAAGAGCTGACGCACGAGTTGTTTTGCAACTCTTATCTGAATTGAATTATAAATGATTTTTCAAAGGTTATTATCCTTCCGCTAACATCTGTTGGTGCTATATTCAATCTAACCTATTTCCCAGATTCCGTGATAGCATTAGATTTTGCCTAAAAGCAAATGTTATGATCAAGATGATTACCGTATATACGGGTTTTTAATGTATTGTACCCCAGACCCGCTTATCTCACAATTAGAACCCCAGTGTGACAATATACTCCAGCAAGGGTTTGCTGGGATCAAAGTTCTCGGCAAAAGAGGGCACATGATTCGAATTCGAACGCATGTATGACTATATATTTTAATCATATGGATTCGAATCTGATAAATAATTTTACTTAATTCCTGACTGGGATCTATAAAGCCTCAAAAACAAAATATTCCTAGCACAATCTTCCTTTATTTTTTTTAATAGCTCGCCCAAATTTTACTTTATAGTAAGTCATGGACCTAAGTATCTTCCAGACCTGTAAATATTTACCAATTGTAATTAGTATTTACTTTACATTTTAAAAGAAATCTTCAAATCTGGCAGCTCTATTGTTTACAATGTGCTGGTATGAGTGAATGAGAGAGTGAAAAGAGAGAATTTGTATCTTTAGCAGAAAAAAGCAATTGGCTGAATCTGCAAATTGGCAAATTCTTATTGGAAAATCAAACAAACAATAAAAATACAACAAAGACGTGAGAAAAAAAAACGTCTAAAAGAAAAAAATTTATGTAAAACAAATTTACAAAAACTTATTACTCGATGATTGAATTAAAGCCAAATTTTAATAACTTTTTAAGAAAAAAAGTTGTTTTTAAAAATAAATCCAATTAAATTATGAAAAACCCGTTAATATTTAAACACAGTTCAATCATTATTTTTGATACCTAGGAAAAATATGTAAAAATTTAACTATTGTTAAATTTTAAGTTACGCGAGTTAATATCTTGATTCTGTGATATACTATATTCTTATTTATGATCTCACGGTATTAGTATCTAAATCAGCTGTTTGTGTTCGAGTTTTTGGTTTTGTTTTATTGCTTTGTTTGCTTTACTTTTTTTTG
Organism: Lucilia sericata; assembly: GCF_015586225.1. Taxonomy (NCBI): domain Eukaryota; kingdom Metazoa; phylum Arthropoda; class Insecta; order Diptera; family Calliphoridae; genus Lucilia; species Lucilia sericata. Next base: position 93,883 of record NW_023995504.1, on the reverse strand, counting down.
TTTTTGTTTATGTGTTTTATTTAGTTGTTCATATTTCCCTCCCCCTTTTATTGCTGTGAAAATGTTTGGGTTGTTTTTGTTTTCATTTTGTCTTCTTCTTATTTTAGAGATCAATGCACTCTTTTGATCATTTTATCATTTGTGCTCATTTAAACACTAACGTAGTCGTGTTAGGGGATTTGTTTTCAAACTAAAAAACAATTATTTGGAAAAATATTTGAAATAGTAATACGAGATTGAGGTGCAATACAACGATTTTTAAAGAAGGCCAATTTTAGAGAAGCTGTCACTTATTGAACGAACTCTACGGAATAAAAACAACACTTTTACTACAATTAAAAAAACGATACTTCTGAAAGTAATGTATTCTAGTCTATTCTAGAATACATTACATCTATTGTCTGTAGTCTAGTCTATAGTCTAGTCTATAGTCTAGTCTATAGTCTAGTCTATAGTCTAGTCTATAGTCTAGTCTATAGTCTAGTCTATAGTCTAGTCTATAGTCTAGTCTATAGTCTAGTCTATAGTCTAGTCTATAGTCTAGTCTATAGTCTAGTCTATAGTCTAGTCTATAGTCTAGTCTATAGTCTAGTCTATAGTCTAGTCTATAGTCTAGTCTATAGTCTAGTCTATAGTCTAGTCTATAGTCTAGTCTATAGTCTAGTCTATAGTCTAGTCTATAGTCTAGTCTATAGTCTAGTCTATAGTCTAGTCTATAGTCTAGTCTATAGTCTAGTCTATAGTCTAGTCTATAGTCTAGTCTATAGTCTAGTCTATAGTCTAGTCTATAGTCTAGTCTATAGTCTAGTCTATAGTCTAGTCTATAGTCTAGTCTATAGTCTAGTCTATAGTCTAGTCTATAGTCTAGTCTATAGTCTAGTCTATAGTCTAGTATATAGTCTAGTCTATAGTCTAGTCTATAGTCTAGTCTATAGTCTAGTCTATAGTCTAGTCTATAGTCTAGTCTATAGTCTAGTCTATAGTCTAGTCTATAGTCTAGTCTATAGTCTAGTCTATAGTCCAGTCTATAGTCTAGTCTATAGTCTAGTCTATAGTCAAGTCTATAGTATAGTCTTTCTATAGTATAGTCTATAGTCTAGTCTATAGTCTAGTCTATAGTCTAGTCTACAGTCTAGTCTATAGTCTAGTCTATAGTCTAGTCTATAGTCTAGTCTATAGTCTAGTCTATAGTCTAGTCTATAGTCTAGTCTATAGTCTAGTCTATAGTCTAGTCTATAGTCTAGTCTATAGTCTAGTCTATAGTCTAGTCTAAAGTCTAGTCTATAGTCTAGTCTAAAGTCTAGTCTATAGTCTAGTCTATAGTCTAGTCTATAGTCTAGTCTATAGTCTAGTCTATAGTCTAGTCTATAGTCTAGTCTATAGTCTAGTCTATAGTCTAGTCTATAGTCTAGTCTATAGTCTAGTCTAGTCTATAGTCTAGTCTATAGTCTAGTCTAGTCTATAGTCTAGTCTATAGTCTAGTCTATAGTCTAGTCTATAGTCTAGTCTATAGTCTAGTCTATAGTCTAGTCTATAGTCTAGTCTATAGTCTAGTCTATAGTCTAGTCTATAGTCTAGTCTATAGTCTAGTCTATAGTCTAGTCTATAGTCTAGTCTATAGTCTAGTCTATAGTCTAGTCTGTAGTCTAGTCTATAGTCTAGTCTATAGTCTAGTCTATAGTCTAGTCTATAGTCTAGTCTATAGTCTAGTCTATAGTCTAGTCTATAGTCTAGTCTATAGTCTAGTCTATAGTCTAGTCTATAGTCTAGTCTAGTCTATAGTCTAGTCCTATAGTCTAGTCTATAGTCTAGTCTATAGTCTAGTCTATAGTCTAGTCTATAGGTCTAGGTCTATAGTCTAGTCTATAGTCTAGTCTATAGTCTAGTCTATAGTCTAGTCTATAGTCTAGTCTATAGTCTAGTCCTATAGTCTAGTCTATAGTCAGTCTAGTAGTCTATAGTCTAGTCTATAGTCCTAGTCTATAGTCTAGTCTATAGTCTAGTCTATAGTCTAGTCTATAGTCTAGTCTATAGTCTAGTCTATAGTCTAGTCTATAGTCTAGTCTATAGTCTAGTCTATAGTCTAGTCTATAGTCTAGTCTATAGGTCTAGTCTATAGTCTAGTCTATAGTCTAGTCTATAGTCTAGTCTATAGTCTAGTCTATAGTCTAGTCTATAGTCAGTCTATAGTCTAGTCTATAGTCTAGTCTATAGTCTAGTCTATAGTCTAGTCTATGTCTAGTCTATAGTCTAGTCTATAGTCTAGTCTATAGTCTAGTCTATAGTCTAGTCTATAGTCTAGTCTATAGTCTAGTCTATAGTCTAGTCTATAGTCTAGTCTATAGTCTAGTCTATAGTCTAGTCTATAGTCTAGTCTATAGTCTAGTCTATAGTCTAGTCTATAGTCTAGTCTATAGTCTAGTCTATAGTCTAGTCTATAGTCTAGTTTATAGTCTAGTCTATAGTCTAGTCTATAGTGTAGTCTATAGTCTAGTCTATAGTCTAGTCTATAGTCTAGTCTATCTAGTCTATAGTCTAGTCTATAGTCTAGTCTATAGTCTAGTCTATAGTCTAGTCTATAGTCTAGTCTATAGTCTAGTCTATAGTCTAGTCTATAGTCTAGTCTATAGTCTAGTCTATAGTCTAGTCTATAGTCTAGTCTATAGTCTAGTCTAGTCTAGTCTATAGTCTAGTCTAGTCTAGTCTATAGTCTAGTCTAGTCTAGTCTAGTCTAGTCTAGTCTAGTCTAGTCTAGTCTAGTCTAGTCTAGTCTAGTCTAGTCTAGCTTATACTCTAGTCCATTTGCCAAATATCAAATCATTTGAAAAATTCCAGCATAAATTTAACTTTTCAGATTCTTCGAATGATCTCACCAGTATACAACACTCATGTTTAAGTTGTGAAGAGTTAAGCGATCTTTTGCGAGACTTGTAGTATTAAGTATATGATGTAATAAATACATACATAGTTTCACACTATAGATTCCAGTAAAAATCACAAAAAAAAATAGTAACTGCTATTAACCATTAATAACTTTTACACCATCCACTCTTTTAGCAAAAGTTTTCAGACGGCAACATCATAAAAATTACATAAAGCACATTTTGCTAGTCATTCCCTTTGCTCATCAACAAACACAAACGCTATTCAACAGCCGAAATACTTAAATATTTTCGTTTTATTTAATTATAGATTTCATAAAAAGCTTTACATCTTCATTAGTTTTCTACTACTATGTATGAACTATGATTGATTGTTCGAAATGTTTAATCTAAAAATAAAATAAATAAACCTAAAATGGCAAAGATTTCGCCTTCAAGCTAAAAACCAGTATGTGAGTATCTGAAGTTTAAAGCGGAAAGAAGTATTTAATACTCACTTAAATTGAAACAGACACATACATACATGCGCGACTTTTTGTTTATAAGTGCTATGTAGTATACAATAAGTACATATAATTAACTAAAAATTTCACTTCAGTTAAAAAAAAATATGTAGGTGGAAAATACCGGTTATTGAACTAGAAAAATATAAACTTTTAAGTCATAAAACAAAATACAATAAATTATAAAAACAAAACAAACCCTAAAATTAGCTAAGAGCAGGAAGAAGATGTTATTGAAGACGATGAGAAGCAGTGGAGAAACAAAGTAAGTAACAAATAAAACCTCTCATTATCATGTATTCACAATTCATAGACAAATATAAGTTGGTTGTAGGAAACCCGGCAGATTTAAAGGTACATACTTTGATTACTGTTTATATTTGCCTTCTTAAACTAAAGTAAATGTTAAACACAGCATTACTTTTCATCAAAGTTCAAATTCATTTAGCGATATGGTTACTGATGATCCTAAAGGAAATAGTTTTAAATCAATTACGTGTGATCGCCGATATGAGGCAAGTTAGCTTTAACCTTTGTAACTAGTTCAATGATCTATAAGGCAAATACAAATTCTATAATCCATTGAACATAAATCTTAGTTTAGGTTAGATTAAGTGGACTGGAGGATGTATACTACATCAGATCGGAAGAAATATATCTAAGACGCTATAACGCCAACTATGCGCTCCCCTACTTAGATATTGTTAATGGAAAGAACATTATATAGTGCTCTTTGGAAGTATTATCGTCCGATGTTTAGAAATCCAGTTTCCAAGATGTAGTTCCTTGGTATTTTCAATATTACTGAGGGATTATTTTGTCTATTTCTGGTCTCTGTAATCGGGCACATCCGACTACGAAATATTCCAGTAGTCAAGACCATAGACTGTTCTATAGTCAAGACTATAGATTGTTCTATAGTCAAGACTATAGACTGTTCTATAGTCAAGACGATAGACTTTTCTATAGTCAAGACTATTGACTGTTCTATAGTCAAGACTATAGACTGTTCTATAGTCAAGACTATAGACTGTTCTATAGTCAAGACTATAGACTGTTCTATAGTCAAGACTATAGACTGTTCTATAGTCAAGACTATAGACTGTTCTATAGTCAAGACTATAGACTGTTCTATAGTCAAGACTATAGACTGTTCTATAGTCAAGACTATAGACTGTTCTCTAGTCAAGACTATAGACTGTTCTATAGTCAAGAGTTTAGACTGTTCTATAGTCAAGACTATAAACTGTTCTATAGTCAATACTATAGACTGTTCTATAGTCAAGACTATAGACTGTTCTATAGTCAAGACTATAGACTGTTCTATAGTCAATACTATAGACTGTTCTATAGTCAATACTATAAACTGTTTTATAGTCAAGACTATAGACTGTTCTATAGTGAAGACTATAGACTGTTCTATAGTCAAGACTATAGACTGTTCTATAGTCAAGACTATAGACTGTTCTATAGTCAAGACTATAGACTGTTCTATAGTCAAGACTATACACTGTTCTATAGTCAAGACTATAGACTGTCCTATAGTCAAGACTATAGACTGTTCTATAGTCAAGACTATAGACTGTTCTATAGTCAAGACTATAGACTGTTCTATAGTCAAGACTATAGACTGTTCTATAGTCAAGACTATAGACTGTTCTCTAGTCAAGACTATAGACTGTTCTATAGTCAAGACTTTAGACTGTTCTATAGTCATGACTATAGACTGTTCTATAGTCAAGACTTTAGACTGTTCTATAGTCATGACTATAAACTGTTCTATAGTCAATACTATAGACTGTTCTATAGTCAATACTATAGACTGTTCTATAGTCAATACTATAAACTGTTTTATAGTCAAGACTATAGACTGATCTATAGTCAAGACTATAGACTGTTCTATAGTCAAGACTATATGTTCTATCGTAGTCATTAAATTACCTTTGTTCCTTTTCTTATACTTAATTTACCCAGAACGTTTTGTCCAAAGAAGTGCACCAGATTATTGTTGCCTAAGATAGAGTTAGTCAATCACAATGAAAATTCAGATTATAATGTGAAAACCTCTTTATTTATTAAATTTGCAGTATTGTTCAAAATCTAAGCAACTTTTTTTCACGCTTCATATGCTTATGTGGTTACTCTAGCTTTTTTAAACAACAGAGAAGCTTCTCTGCAAAAAAATCTCTCAGGTTCCCTTAGGCATTAAAAACTGGCGATTGATAAAGGAAATCCAAATCATAAATCGTATTTGCCGAAACAAATCTTAGATTAACATTGATGCTATGTGGAACCATCAAACAACTGAAGTACCCTAGAGAAAGAGAACTGGTTCAACATTCAGTTAAACTGACAAATCCGTGGTCTAGGAGGGAAATCATGTTCACTGTTTACATCTTCTTAGAGAAGTCACAAACCTAAATTAAAGTTCCATTCTGAGGTGTAAGTTTTGGAACACTCGAATACCATTTGTAAGAGAACACTTAGAGATTTTTTTAGATAAACATAAATTCTAAAATTTGTGGAAAATTCGCAGTATTGACATATTAGATATATGCATGTACTATTTGACCTTTTTATTCAATCTTAGAATGAGTTCATTTTAATCAATCAACAAAAAGTTTCCTCATATTTCCACAAGTAAAATATACAAAAAAAATTAACAAATCTGAAAACTCATTCGTAACCAAACGAGTAACTTACATACCTTTACATGTGAACAGCTTTAAATGATGTTGCTTTTTTCATTTAAAAAAATGATGGAAAAATATAAGTAAAGATGTTGAAAGTTTCCGATTGGAGATTTATAGTAATCCTTATTTGTGGTATTACGAAATTGGTGATTGAGAACAAGTTTTAGTGTTAATCCACTTGACACATTTTTATAAGTATTTGAGTGGTTATTTTATATTAAAAAGAATTTATTGTTTTTCTTTTTTTTGTATAAATTTATTATTGTTAACAAATTTTCACATTTTTATTTAATTTTTATTTTCAAAAAATTCACAAATGCTTTGTTTTTAATTAAACTATAAATTAGAAGCTTATTTTTATTTAAATACATTTGATTTGAAATATTTATTTTTATGACTTATTTAATTTCCACTTTTAATTAACATTTCTGTATTTTATTATTTTTAAACTGAATTATTTATTTTTTTATTTCATACCGCCTGGTATTTTATTATAAATATTTTATGACTGTTTTTTTGTTAAAGAATTTATTATTTTTTAATTACATTGGTGATGAATTAATTTATTGTTCAAGACAATGAATTTTTTGAAATTTTTTTAATGCTGACATTTTAGCGTTTTTATGAAAACATTGGGATTGTAAATAACGTGCTCTCGTTTGGGTCATCCCGTAGGATCTTTGTGGCTCTACCCACCGTTTCAATATACCAAGAGGCCTTAATGAAACGGTGGGTTAGTAAGGTGTCGATGAAACAAATTCATAAATTTAATGAAACTTTTTCATAAATGCAATGAAGGGCTCATAATTAATGAAAACTGTAATGATGAAATCCATATCTGGAATGAAGATTTTTCTCTAAGTGCACCAATCAGTGCCAAAATTAGTCGTTTGGGAGAAAAATATAATCAAATATTTATGTATTAAATATTTCGCAGAACCCGAAGGACAAATGAGGATTCTTGGAAGATGTATAAAGACAAAAATATTAACATATATGTACTCACCACCGCTCTTTATGACTTGCAACAAAAATGCAGACTGTAATTTTATTAAATGGCAGATAACTGATCAAGTGCAAGCACTCGATCTATAACCCATGACCTTTATAGATTATCCGGGGTACTTCCAACCATGTCTAAAGAATTGCTCGACAATATACACACAACCACACTAATTTTTCAGCAACATTTCACATAGAAATGCATTTGGTAGACCGAAGAGCATACTAAACTAATAAGCCCAGACATCACTTCTTTTTCACATAGAGGACCCACTACGATAGGTCAGGAATGAACAGAGAAAACAAAGAAATATACACGAACGAAGAAGGTAACTTTATTGTTAACTCTACTAGAGAAAAGAACAACCATTATTCAACCCATCACAAAAAACTAATGAGATGCTAATGACTCAGTAAGGACGGCTGACTCTGCATTCTGTTGTTGTAATATTGCTCATTCCCAATTGTCAGTTCTGGTTTTCAAGTTCGGAGGTCATGAGTTTGTTAAAAAATATACTGTTTAAAGTCTTCCTCCACAATATACACACAACCACACTAATGTTTCGGCAACATCACCGAGAAATGTATTTGGTAGACCGATATAGGCTCTAAACTAATAAGCCATGGCATCGCTTTCACCCACTACCATAGGTCAGGAATACACCATTTTAGTGGGCAGGGTATATTGGGTTTCTGCTGATGTTTGTAACATACAAAAATATTCGTCCTATACCCACCTTAAAGTATACCAATCGGCTTAGAATCGTTTTCTGAGTTGAATAAGCTATGTCCGTCCTTCCGTCCGTCCATCTGGCTGGCTGTCCATGTAAACCTTGTGCCAAAGGTACAGGTCGCAATTTACAAGATAATTGAATGAATTTTGTCACACACGCCAAGGACGAAGCCTAAGTGGTTAAAATCTGTCCATTATTTCACTTAGCCCCCATAAAACAGACGGCCCCGAAAAGGGCTTCTGAGCTCATAATTATGTTAAATATACCTGTATATCGATAAAAAGCGGCACAACTAAGTTTTATACAAGTCTTGATGACCTTACCAAATTTCATAAAGATCGGGCCTCATTTGACCCTAGCTCCCATACAAGGTCCCCTTCAGAAAATTACTTGAATGCGCAAAATTAACTTATAAACACAAATAATAAATATTATATAAATATAAATACATTCACAAAACTTTATCGGGCTTGGTCCATATTTGCCCCTAGCTACCCATATAAAGCCTCTTTCAGAAAATTAGTTTTTCATCCATAAATTGCTTAAATGTATTGGAACAAGGTAATACTGAAGATAAATGCCTGTATTATGAAAAATAAATCATATTTAATATTCATAACTGGTGTAGGGTATCATATGGATTATGAAATTTAGAATATGTATGTATATCTTTTTTGTCCTAAGAAGGAATCCTTTAGAAAATTCATTAATCCTTTAGAGATCATTAATTTTTATAGAAAATATTGGTTTGAAATTAAATTGGTTATAAAAAAATTTATAAAAATAGATCAGATTGTAAAAAGCGGTTTAACCCCCTAAATGCAGAATGTCTAACCAGGAGCAATTGTCAGCACAATCACGTTTCGATAAAACACAAGTTTTGGATGGTTGTAAAAGTTAAGAATAGGCAAATCCATCATCTAGGATTACATTATACTCGGTAAAGGGGACATAAGCCTAGTCTTGTGTTATTCACATCAGTTAATTTATTGAAAGGTGTAACTTTAAGAAATGCTTTTTATACTTCATTAGTTAATTTTAAACATTAATTTTAACTTTATTATGAAATACATAATCATTTATTAAACAGACCAGTTTCCTTACAAAGAAAATATTCCGTATCCCATACCAGTCCTAGTAAATAATAGAGTATAGAGAAAAAAAACGGCAGAAGGCTTAAAATGTCAGCACTAAATTTTAGTTCAACAGTTTTTTTTAAACAGGTCATAATTACAAAATCTTTTTAAAAAACATATATTTAATTTAATAGTATGTATTATTTTATGAATTGCAAATTAATTTTTTTAATTTTCTTATTTCACACTTTTTTGGCACATTTTTATTTAATTTACTATTAAATATAAATTTATATTTAGTTAAACACTTTAATTAGCATTATTATTTAATATAATAACAATTATTACTTGTTTAATGGTGTTATATTTTAAATTTATTTTTTTTTTTTAAATTTGCAATAAACACAAAATACAATCAAAAAAAAAAGAACTGTATGCAAAATTAAGACAACAAAAATTATGATTTCAATGTCGTTACGCTGTTCTCCTCTCCCCTCCCCAAAACAACAAAGAGTAAACAATTTGTTGGGAGAGAGACCGAGAGAGTAACTACATATTTTAACATAAGGTGCAGAAGAAGAGAGACCCAGAGAACGAGTAGTATTCGTAGAAACTAGAGTTTTTTTGAGTAATTTTGACAATAATATCTGTATAGATACTTTACAGATTCCGAAAACAAATAAATTGTACTACAGAATTGAAGAAAAAAAAATTTCATAGATACACATACACAAAATATCGACAATGAAAAAAAAAATATTTAAAAAAAAAATACAAAAAAAAACAGCACTCAGTAGCGATGAAAATGTAATTTAAAAAAAAATTTACCAGTAGAAATAAAATAAAAAGCTTTAAATGTATGTAAAATAAAGTAAAAAAAAATTTAAAAAATTTTTTTTTCACAATTTTGTATAGACATTGAAGAAACTCATTAAAAACTGGGCGCGTTTTAAACAAAAAGAAATACAATACATTTTTTCGATTTTTTTTAAATATATTTTGCATGTATACAATTTTGCGAAATTATTTTAGAGATTTTCTCATACTTTTTTTTCTGTTTAAAAATTTTTTCTTTTTAATTTATGAGGTTTTTTTCTTCTTTTCTTTTGTTAGTGACACTTTTAATGAAAACTTTTCATTTTAATTATATTTTTTCTTAGCATCAAACATTATTTAGAGGGGGGCTTTTCTTCACTTTAGAAAATTCATTTTTCAAATGATTTATTTGTATAATTTTCCATTTTATTTAGGATTTTTTCCATATTTTTCTAGCTTATTACACAAACGCGTTTGAGTAGCACAGAACACACTGAAAACTGAAATTGTATATTTCTTTTTTTTTATTTAGTGTGTGTATTATTGTTGTTGTTGTTGTTTTAATATTTAGCGAAAATTCCAACCGGGAACACAAGGTATCTATAAGATTTTCGGCACAATACTGGATTCCAATTTACATGAATTGGGAGTCAAAACTGGTACTAAAGGCGGTTTGTTCACTTTCAGCTGAAAACATTATTTTATTTTCGTTGTGTTGTGTGTGTGTGCTGTTGTTGCTTTTGTTGTATCGTCCTCTGTTTAAGTTGCTTCTTTTTTCGTCTTGTACTTGCTATTGTTGTTGTTTTATTTACACATTTATTGCATTTAAAAATATACTCTTCTGCAGGCCTTTTTCTTAAATGAGTATTTTCGCTCTTTTTCTACAGACTATCGCTCTATTTGTCTCTCATCTCTGCACAATGTTTTTCTTTTGCTTATTCTTCTTATTTAAAAAAATACACTCTCAAATTCTCTCTCTCTTTTTTTCTAGTTTCTGCAACAGGGAGGTTAAATTGTTTGAAAAGTACTTTTTCGTTATAAAATATGTACTTAGTACTAAGTTCAAACTTCTGTGCAGTTTTGAAATTTTGTATAAGAATTTGGGCTCTCGTTTTGAAATGATTGAATGAATTGAAAATCGCAATTTTGAACTTTGCGAATTTTTAATACATTTTCATTATGCCACGGATTAGTCTTGGGACTATTCTATGAATTAGCCCATAAACTAGCCTAAGTCAAAGGTCTAGTCTATAATTTAGTCTATAGACTAGACTATTAACCACTCTGTAGACTTGTCTATTAACTAGTCTTTGAATAGTCTATAGTAGTCCCTAGTCTAGTCTAGGGACTACTTCATGAATTAGTCTATGGAACATAATATGGAGCGGATATAACATACAACATTTATATAACCGGACTCTTCGCTCTAATTTGGCCGAATCTAACATTATCTGAAAAAATATTTCATCTGTTTGCAAAGATCCTTAAAGTGTACCTGGTTGAAGAAACGCTATATCAAACAGTGGATTAAAGTATATAGAAAGTGAAATACATTTTGGGTTCGAGCGGATTACGAGATATCAGAACGCGCAAGGAGATTTTTGAGGTGTGTTTGTGCAACGGAGCTAAGCAGATCGAAAGATAGAGCCACTGTTTCTCATCTTTGTCAATCACTTGGAATGTCACAACATTATACGATGAGAGTGATGATACTGCCATGGTTATTAGACGGAACCCAGCAAGATACATATATTTCGACACTCCTATTCTACACCTTCTGAAGTTTGGAAGATGCTCTAGTTTGCGTGGTCCAGCAACATCTCTGCGAAAGTTCTTAAATACGTTGTTACCACACTGGTGGAATATTATTTTGTCTTATATTCCACCAATGTGGTAACAACGTATTTAAGAACTTTCGCAGGGATGTTGTTGGACCACGCAATAAAAATGTTTGGCTAAATGGTGAGATTCCAACAAGAATGGAAGAAAAGCGTAGTTATCACCATTCAGCCATGCAGCATTCTAATGGCAAGGTCCTGGCAAGGATTATATGGTAGATAATATATCCTATTCGTTTGATCTAATTTTACGAAAAAAACAAGCCGACAACCTGATATACATTTGTATCATAACTGTACAGTCTGTATAATACAACTGTCCTCTATATCTTCTCTGGACTTTGTGTCCCGTAAAATAATTTGGTCAACCGTGATTAAGAAGGGTATACTGGAAGAAATAGTATGTTTAATACGTGAGTTTATAGGATTATACAAGTGCGCTTTAATGTCGACGAGTACGACTAACAAAACCTTTTATCTTCCAAGTCCTTTCTATTACTTTTCCAGACAAGGAATAGTGAAACCTACTGCGGATGAATGATAGAGTATATCGATGATTTGTGTCCAATTAGCCACTGTTTTCGAGTTGAATTTAAGAGATTGTCTATTAACGCCCCGAAGATAGGTCTAAGGATAAACTATGGCAAAACTAAGATAATATGGATCTGCAGTGATATAGAGCGGCCTCTCATAGTTGACGACAACATAATCAAAGACGTGCGCAACTTTACCTAACTGGACTGTAAACAATCTAGAGATGGAGGTTTAGATACGGATATATCATACTATAAACAAACTTAACTAAATATAGAGATCCAACAATATATCGCGGATGTTCCAGATGTTCAATTATAGAAATGGATTGAGAGAATGTTCTCAGTGAATATCTTAGTTATTCTGAATAATTTATTGTATAACAATGTAAATTTCAATAAATAAAGGACTATACTATGTACAAATATAGTCTGTGGACCAGTCTATGAGCTAGTATATTGACAATTCTATGTACTATTATACTGAATAGTCTATTGATTATTATATGGACTAGTCCATTAATTAAAATATGAACAAATCAATGGACCTACTGCATGGACTAGTCTGTTGACCAAGATTTTGACTAGTCTATAAAATAGTCTATGAAAAATACTATGGACTATTCTCTGGATAAGTTCATGGACTAGTATATTTGTTGAAATGGCTAAAGTTTTTAAGATAAAAAATGTACTAAACCGATAGAGCATTTTTCGATGCTCAAAAGTGCTGGAACAAGTACAGTACATAGTACTAAAATTTCTAATATAAAATTTATAAATTTTTTAATAAAACAAAAATTATTTTTCATTAAATTAACAAAGTACATATCCCCCTAGTACAATTCCCCCTAAAAAAAATTTAATATTTTCCAATCCCATCTCTACTCACTCTCTCTCTCTCTCATGTGTTTCTTTTTGCAATTACTCTGCACTTTTTTTACTAATTACTATTTTTGTTGTCATTCTGCCAAGTCTGCTTATTCTCTCTTTCTCCTTTAGTTTAGCCACTAACTTTAATCTCAAGTTTTGTTTTCATCTGTTTATTTTTTATTAAACACATGTGTTTATGTTAGCAATAATTTATTTATGTATTATTATTTATGTCTCTGTTGTTGTTGTCTTTAAGTCTGTTTTTCTTTTGTTTTTTTTTCTTTCGTATGCATGTTAATAACATTTTGCCCAAAGGGGGTCTGAACTCTGTTAAATTCGTTTTGTTGTTGTTTTGTAATGACGAAATTCTGTAGATTAACATTTTCTTTGGTTTGTTTACTTTGTTTATTTTAACATTGTGTTTCCGTTGGCAGCCCATAATACTCAACGAAAAGCACACAAAAAAAGCTGAAGGAAAAAAAACGTATGCAATTAATATAATTGAATTTTTCTAAATTACTGTAATTGAAATTCCATCAGCGTAAACTGTCATTATGTAGAATATGTATATCGTGTTTACAGTGATTTATGTTTTATGTAATAATTTTTGGATTTTTTACTAAACAGATTAAAAGAAAAAAAACTTGTTTGTTTATTTTTTTTTTCAAATAAGAATTTTTAAAGTAAAGATTAATAAAATGAAAAAAATTGTGCACAGAAATTTTGTCGAAATTGGAGATGATATTCAAAGTGTATTTTTTTGTTGAAATTGTTTAAAATTGCCCAACTATTTATTTTTTTAACGGAAAATTTGTTTTCCAAAAAAAATCTAGTTCAATCAATTTTTTAGTGAAAAGTCGGACTTTTATTAAATATGTAAAATTTTTGTTTCAATGAAAATTTAAAATTTTAAATAAAAATTTTGAATTTTGGTATTTACAAACCTGATAAAAAAACCGACTAATAAAAATTGAATTTAAGGTGAAATGTTGAATTTTTGGTGAAAAAAGTAAATTCGTATATTGAGTGTAAAATAGTTTTTTAATGAACAATTTTATTTTTTAGTGTTGTTTAGTGTAATATTAAATTTTCAGTTAAAAATCTAGATCTAGTCATGTCCGTTGTCTGTTTAAAACACGATAGAACCTGAAGGGGTAAATTAGTTAGTTAGTTAGTGAGTTAGTTAGTTAGTTAGTTAGTTAGTTAGTTAGTTAGTTAGTTAGTTAGTTAGTTAGTTAGTTAGTTAGTTAGTTAGTTAGTTAGTTAGTTAGTTAGTTAGTTAGTTAGTTAGTTAGTTAGTTAGTTAGTTAGTTAGTTAGTTAGTTAGTTAGTTAGTTAGTTAGTTAGTTAGTTAGTTAGTTAGTTTTGTTTTTCGTTCGTTAGTTAGTTTTAGTTAGTTAGTTAGTTCGTTTATTTTAGTTCGTTAGTTAGTTCGTTCGTTCGTTTAGTTTTCGTTGTTAGTTAGTTTAGTTAGTTCGTTAGTTGTTCGTTAGTTAGTTAGTTAGTTAGTTAGTTGTTGTTCGTTTTCGTTAGTTAGTTCGTTCGTTCGTTCGTTCGTTCGTTCGTTCGTTCGTTTCGTTCGTTCGTTCGTTCGTTCGTTCGTTAGTTCGTTAGTTCGTTCGTTCGTTAGTTCGTTCGTTCGTTCGTTCGTCTTTCGTTCGTTCGTTTTGTTCGTTCGTTCGTTTCGTTCGTTCGTTCGTTGTTCGTTCGTTCGTTCGTTCGTTCGTTCGTTCGTTCGTTCTTTCGTTCGTTGTTCGTTCGTTCGTTTCGTTCGTTCGTTCGTTCGTTGTTAGTTCGTTCGTTCGTTCGTTCTTCGTTCGTTCGTTTCGTTCGTTCTTCGTTCGTTCGTTCGTTCGTTCGTTCGTTCGTTGTTCGTAGTTCGTTCGTTCGTTCAGTTCTTTTCGTTCGTTCGTTCGTTATCTTTCGTTCGTTCGTTCGTTTCGTTCTTATGTTTCTTTTCTTCGTTCGTTCGTTATTTCGTTCGTTCAGTTCGTTCTTCTCGTCGTTCGTTTTAGTTAGTTTCGTTCTTCGTTCGTTCTTCGCTTTTTCTTTCTTTGTTTCTTTCGTGTTTTCATTTTTTTTTAGTTCGTTCGTTTCTTTCTTTCCACATCAGTCTCGTTTTTTGCCCTTTTTCTACCATTTTTACTGACACACCAATTTAATATTACAGATTGTTCCCAATTCAGAAACTTGTTAGAATAAAGAATATACATAAACTTTTTCTGGCAAACACTGAGCCTCCAAACAATTAACTCGGAAATTATTGCGCTTTCTTAAAAAAGTAAAGAAATATCTAGTATTTTCGCCTACAACTATTCAAAAAAAATTCAACAATTATTATCTGCCACTTAAAAAAGTACAAATGAACTGATATTTGAAATAAGTAATTTTGTTTATGTTTAGAAAAATGGACTAAAAAAAGAAAGGAAATTTACAAACTTCTCATTTCTATATCAATGGTCAAGTATTTAAAATTTCTTTTATAATAAGTTAGTAATTAAAATATTAGGTTAATCTGAATCTTGATTAGTAATAAATTTGATTTGCAAGACATAAAAGAAATCTATATAATTTCAAGAGGTGATAGGTAAATAAAAAACAATTGCTCGATTATCTATACCTCCGGTCAGTCAAAAGCTTATTGTTTAAAAATGACGTTTGTAATCAAGATATTGGGTAGCTTTCCCGTACATAAGACCTACTCATAGATATGTATGTAAGTTTTCATATAAACATTTCACTTAATAAAATAAAAATATATTTTGATTCGGAAGATATCGCCAATCAAACTTAAGTAGAAGATATTAGTAAAATGCAAAATAAAAACTAAACAGGGGGTATATAAATCGAAGTTATTTGAATAAAATATCAATAGTCAATTGTTAATTCAAGTGATTTGATTCTAACATGAAATTCGCGGTATTTGCTTTTATTGCCAGTTTGTGCTTAGTGGCAGTTACTGTAAGTTGAAAACTTAATAAACATTCTAAACAAATTATTAATTTGTTTCAATACTTTTCATAATTAGGCCAAAGCTACTGGTGAATTCGTGGTCGAAAATGAAGACATCCAAGTATATGAATACATTGCCCAAGAATTGGCTGAAGAAATTGCAGAAATTGAACCTCAAGGCATTTTCACTGGCATTTACTTTGTCTTGAAGAAAACCTTAAAGACACTTAAAGGTCTTGGTTGTGCTGTTGATGAAGTTCTTAAGATCCAAGTAGCTGCCCATACTTTCCTTACCGACATTGCCGCTTGTGGTGGTGAACTTAACCAAAAAGTACAAACTTTGGTGGATGCCGTTAAGGATATCATTGAAACCTGCAAAGCTATTGGTGGTATAAACGAAGCTGTTTGCTCTAACGATCATGGTACACGTGGTGTTAAAGGCGTTGTTTCCAAAGTTGTTAACGGTGTGAAAGTTGGTCACAAATGTTCTGCCAATATGTTCTTGAAACTCTTGCGATTGGCTAGACAAATTAAACGTGCCATCAATTTGATTATTCAAATCAAGAATGTTCCCGGTGATACTAGCAAATGTGTTTTGGATGCTGTTGATAATTTGGAGAAATACTTCACTGAATTCCCTGCCAACATTAAGGCTTGCTCCAATTTGCCTTCCTACCAATAAATTGTTTGCTGCTAAGGCAGGCTTACGAATTGAACTATTCAATTTCGTTTAATTGATATCTTGATTTTTATAACGATTAAATTGTTAAAAAAAAAAAAAACTTAATAAAAATGTAAATGTTTAATCCAGAAAGATTTTGGTATTTATTTTTTTAGCTCAAACTAAAATATCTTTTAGTTTCTCGAAATGAGAAAAAACATTTTTGTGTACTCACTTTGCGATTTTTGATAGGATGTCATAGTTCTTCGTGCAATTTTTGAAGATTATAACTCTAATAGTTTACGAGATATACGAATTTTTGTATTTAATTCATACGAAAGGTTCCAAGTCCCGCTAATGAAAGCTGGTCCTTTTCCCCCCCAAATATTCACCTGAATGTTATAGTTCTTTTTGTATTCAATGGGAGATGCCACGTCCCCTATTGCTAGTCCGATTATTTTTGTTCTTAATAGACATGTTAATACTAATGTAGCTGCAATGTAAGAACGCTAGCTGTTATATTTTCTCAGATATACATACTAATTAAGATTGTCTTTATATGGGAGGTGCCACGCCCACTATTGCTAGTGCAACTCAATGGAACTTCTGATTTTTTTTTTCAAATAATTTTAAAAACTTAAGTATAAGTATATTTATATCATGTAATGAAATTAGCATTAAGATTCATCTTCCCGATACTTGCCTACTCAATGGCATTTTGACATTTTAAGACAATAGTACGAAAAACTGCAAATTTGGAGAAGAAATGTATGAAACGAGGAAGAGGTATTGGATACAAACAAACGACTTGCATAACATTAAAAACGTCTTCAAAATTGTAAAGAGTGATTTATTTCTTTAATTAAATTATTTTTTGTTGAATTTCTCTTAATACCTTGATGACATTAAAGTCACATTCTGAAGAGACAAAGATCAAATGTGGATCTACCATTATCAATACCAATCAATATATATGTATGTCAGTCTACTATTACCTCTTGTTTAGCTTCTATAGGGCGGGTTTTTCTGATAAAGTTAATCTACATTCTTTGTTTAATCCTAGTTTAATCGAAATACTGTGTTTTTCAGTAATAAGTTTCGTTACTTATTGTCTTGGTTTGCATTTTGTTTTTCTAAGGTTATGATATGGATGCTGTATTTACTATATCGTATTGATTCGAATTTCGTAGAAAAATCGAATTTTAGTGAGGTATCTAATTAATTGCCGAATCTTATATACCCTTCACTATAGTGTGTTTAGAGAAAGATTAATTTCATAAAATTTCGATTTATAACATTTTTCCCTACTCTAGCATTATACAAAACTAAAAAGCAACAACAATGCTAAACGAAACTAAAAACAACAATAACGAAAAACAGAACAAAACACAAAAAAGAAACAAAATAAGTACGCAAAGCAATAACACAAACAGACATCCAAACATCCTTTTTTTCAAATACGCAATGTTGTTCTTGTTTTTTGTCAAAGCATGCAAAAAGTTTATTTTTTTGATGAAATTTTCAGATGTTATTTCGGATTTTTACTCATATCTCTGTTATTTATGGACGGTTTTTGCTGATTTTAAATAGAAAACTTCTCGAAAGCATGTCTGATAGAATTATTGAAGATTTTAATCCCGAAGATATTTGGTGTCTTCAGAAAATTGATTTCAACAGACGGACAAACGCACATGGCTTAAACGACTGAGTTATCTATAAGGAACCAGAATATACATACATACGTTATAGTGTCGGAAAATTATATTGAAAAACTTATTTATACCCTTCTCATGAAGGTGAAGGGTATAAAAATGAATTTCCTGTGGAAAAAAACTGTACACAAACGACGAAGCATAGATATTGCACAGTGGTGTCTCCCTGAACAAAACTTGGCATTAACTAAGCTATAATGTTTTGGTATAAATTATGAGTATTGATGGGTAGAACAAGTCCTCTAGAAACGAAGTAAAAAAAGAAAAAGTTGCACTTAATGCAATTTTTTGCAAAATTTTCAAAACAAAATTTTTTAAAATTTTATTTACGATATATTTTTATTACATTTATATATATTCTAATTACTTTCGCGATAGATTAAATTTAATGCATCTTCTGGAAGATTTTTGGATTTTTTTAGGGAAAGTTCTGTTTACAGTTATATAGGATTTGGGATATGGAATTATACGAAAAGCTCTTTTATTTCCTATATTTTGTCACAAAATCTTTCAAGTGATGCCAAACTCTCATAAGAGTTACTCTTCTCATCAAACATTTTTTCCGTACAAACAGATTCCGTCTAATATTCTTTCAAAACTTGTTGACAACAATGTAAGACCAAAAAAGCATCAATCAATAGCATGTCCAGTCATTATTTTATTAGTTTCTACTATTTTACTAAATGTAAATATTTTCATATCATGTAGTATTAGAAAAGTGGGCCTAAATGCCGTAGAGGCAAACAGAGGCAAACATTTTCATTTTGGTGTTATTGAGAAGATTTCAGAGTATCTTTTGGATGATCGCTTAGAGGCCATCAGTGGCCAAATTGTACTTTTTCACTTTTAAAAATTGTGAAAAAAACATAAATATCTATAAAAAAATAGCATTTTAAAAAGATGATTTAAAATAACACCTTTTCATACATGACAATAGTATATTTGGTATCGAAAAAGAAATAGAAATTTGTATTAAATGGTAGATTGAACAAAAAAAGTTATGGTATTAAATAATAAAAAAATTTGTAGAAAAATACACATAAAAACATAAACTTTGCTTCATCACCTAAAGGCCTATAAAATAAAAATGGGAAAACTAATGATGGCGTTATATAGAAAAAAGTCTTATCTTTCCAGGCATATTAAATTTTTCTAGTTTTTGGAATGTAGAAAAAATAAATGTGATGTATTTTTTGATTAAACATTCAATAATAGAGACAGAAAGTTTCAAAAATTGTAATTATCCAAAATATAGTACGCTAAATATTTGAAGAATTTTCTAGATTTATGAAAAAAGTTGATTAATTTTAATCTTATACTGAACAAAAGTACAAATGAACTTCAATATTTCGATACAGAAGACAGGAAATTTACACCGGAAACACTTTATTTTAATATCAAATTGCGAATAATCGGGATATAGAATCTAGATTAAAAATAATTATTAGTTTAAAGTGGTAGCCTATTTATTTTACTTCCTGTTTCTAAAATAGAAAAATGTTCCAAAAAAATATAAATAAATATTAGAAGTTGCTGGGCTGCAATTAACTTTATCAATAAAATAAATTAAAGATATGCACACAAGTTAATCATTATCAACCGAAATGCAAAACATTAACTGGTCAAAAAGTATATAAATTGAAAATATTTGACCATAAAATCAATAAGCAATTGTTTGTTCAAGTGATTTATTATCAACATGAAATTCGCAGTTTTAGCATTCCTTGCCTGTTTGTGTCTAGTTGGCGCTAGCGTAAGTTAAGAACTTTGAAAATCTTTAAAAAAAAGTAATAATATTTTCAAATCTTTAGGCCAAGGCTACTGGCGATTTTATGGTAGACCAGGAAGTCCTTCAACAATATGAATACATAACCGAGGAATTGGCCGAAGAAATTATGGAAATTGAACCACAAACCATATTTTCTGGCTTTTTCTTTGTGGTGAAAAAGGTGCTGAAAACATTCCAAGGTATTGCCTGTGTGGTTAATGAAGTTTACCGTGTACAAGTTGCTGCCCATAACTTCTTAACTGATATTGCCCTATGTGGTGGTGAACTTTCACAAAAAGTCCAAACTTTAGTGGATGCCGTTAAGGATATCATTGAAACCTGTCGGGCAATTGCTGGTATTAACGAAAGTGTTTGCTCTAATGATCATGCTGATATCTTTGGTCGTGGTGTTGTTTCTAGTGTAAAGGTGGGTCATAAATGTGCTTCCAATATGTTGAGCAAATTGTTGAGATTGAACAGACAAATTAAACGTGCCATCAAATTGATGATTCAAATTAAAAATGTTCCCGGTGATACTAGTGAATGTGTTTTAAATGCTGTTGATACTTTGCTCCAGCAATTCACCGAATTCCCTGCCAAGGTTAAGGCTTGCACTAGCACTAGTGTGCCACCAACTGAGAATCCTTGTGTAGTTTAAGAATTGCTTTGAATTATCAAATGTAAAATTGCAATATTATAGTGAAAATATTTCTTTACTTTGAAAAACGAAAACTTGCTTTTTTAATGAAAATTTTATTATTTTTTTTTTTATGAAAACTTGATTTTTTTGTGAAAATTTAAATTTTAATGAAAATTTTAATTTTTAATAATTTTAATGAAAATTTCAATTTTTAATAATTTTAATGAAAATTTGAATTTTTAATAAAATATGGAACTTTTAGTAAAAAATACTAGATTTTTAGTGAAATATAAACTTTTACAGAAATATTAAAATTTTAGTAAAATGTGGGAATTTAAATGAAAAGTGAAATTTTACTTTTTATTAAAATTAATTGAATTTTTATGAAAAATCTATGTTTATGAAAAAATGCACTTTAAGGTAATATAGGATTCTAAATAAAAGTTGATTTTTTTATAAAAAAAATTGGAATTCAATAAAAAAATTTAGAATTTTATTGACTCCCATCATCTAAACAATGTTAAAATAAACCTTTTACAACACTATCCACTATTTCCATATACTTTTTAACATTAAAGTTTAATTTCCTATTTCCTCTTATAATAAAAAAGAGACTAAATGAAGGTTTTAGTTTTAAGAGACTATGAAACAGCTCTGTTAGAATTTTTAACATACTAGTACTCTCTTTAACATTGCTCTTTCATTTTAATGCAATGTTATTCGATTTCATGTTATAGGCGCAATTTACATGAAGACTCTTCAGACGTCTGTTTTTTCCAATTCTCTTTTGAGAATCTTCCAAAAAATCATGAACATTTATACGGTGATTTTTTACATGCAACTATGCATGTCTTTTTTTGATGTTTAATTGTATAATCCTTTTTAATTACTTATTCGTAATAAAACTAAAATGAAATTTTTAACATAAAAACCATTTAGTTTGATTTTAAAAAAATTAATAACACGCTATAGTATTTTTTTAATGCAAATTTTAATGTTTTCATGTAAAAAAAAGACATAATTATTTTTTTACATGAGCATAATATCAACAGTACGAATGAGTTTAAAGAGGAATGTCAAAAACAATCATGAAAATCCCAAATCATGTTTGTTTTCTTACCCCCCATTCTTCTCTACCCCGCTCACCACCAATCATCGACAAACATGAAAACAGACGTCTGGGCAAACATGAAAAAAAATCATCGTGTAAATTGGGTGATAGAAGTATTTCATTTCCGTTCTGTTCATCTTGTTTTACAATTTAAATGAGTGCAAGTAACATCAATAATGATTATTTAAAGCAGAATTACTACTAATTACAATAGATAAAATATCCATTTGTAGGTTAAAAGTAACAAGAGTTTTTTGGTAATCATACAAAAATAAATAGAAAGTAAAAGAAATCTACCTAAAAACAAGTAATGTGCTATATTCGGCTGAATCGAATCTTAAATACCCTCCACCAGCTACTTTTATATTAATACCCTTTAAATTAATCAAATATTTGTGGAAGTAGATTTTCTCTTATTATATAATAGAAAAAGTCAAGATTTCAATATTTTAAGGCCCATTATTATAACTTTCCAATAACTAAAGTTAGGAATTTATCGTACAGATAATATGCTTTTCATTATTACAAGTCAACTTTAAGCTAAAAGTGTCCGATAAGCTAACGGGTAGGTCACCTTACTTACCTTAACTTTAACGTAAGCTTTAAGAATTTTTGTAAAAATATGAAAGAAAAAATAATTTTTCTATATGAAAAAGATTATTTGAGGGCTAAAAGTATGCTACGGTTTTTGTATATTAAAAATTTATGTTGTAATAATGAAAATATTTAAAGTTCACTTTATTCCTTACATTAATTAAAGTTATCTTTTACTATTACGAACATTAAAGACAAGTTGTAATAATGGCCCTAAATCTGTTACAAATATGTAAAAGATTTATTGAGCATTACAAATACAATTTTCTTTAATATATTATAGCGCCTTAAAATATGCTTTAGAGATATTTTATAATTTGCAGGCACATAAAGATTTAAGGATATTCAGATGTGTTTATTGTTGTTCAGAATTTGTTTATTATAGTAACATAATTTTTCAAAAAAAAAAAAAAAATACAATTAATTATACATATATGGTTAAAGTGATTTTCGCGAAGGAAAAGACCTTGTATGAGAGCATTTATCGACCCATCGTAAATAAAAGCTATACATATATTAAATCTATATTTCTGTAAAATTTTTATCTATATCGCTATTTTGTAATAAGTTATAGGACCAATCAATCCCATATTTTGTAATAAGTAATGTGTGTTTAAGTGACTTTCCGAAGATGCCTTTTATGGGACCACTAAATCCCATCTTAAGGACCGATCATTAAAATGTTTAAAATAACCTTTTTTGTACACAAAATTAATATTTGTGCCAAATTTTGTAAGGATATCATTGTTTGGTAATGAGCAATGTTCATTTAAGTGATATATGGGAGGGTATCTTGTATGGACCGATCGCGATCCTCTGTATAAATTCTATTGGCATTCATCTATTATTTTAAAAATTGTTTAAAGTCATTCTAACGGAAGTTATTAACAATAAATTTTTTTCCGGAAATATGTACATTTGTATGGGATATACATATGTATGTATATTAGATTCTAGACCGATTCAGGGTCTGTTAAAAATTTATGATGATTTTAATGGACTTGTATAGCACAGTTTTTGTGAAATTTGAATTAAACTGTGTAAAAAAAGCATAATATTTTCGGAGTTTTTTAAAATTTTGATTCATAAATCCTCCCGATGTTAACCAATTTTGGTCATTTTCAATACCAAACAACTTAGTAAAATGAGTTTTGGGTAAATTTGGTAAGAATCTATTGTTTCGTTTTATTGTGAGAGTGTTTTACGCAGATAGACTGACATACATAGCTAAAGGACCACCTAAAATGCAAAAAGGCGTAACAACCAAAATTTTAAAAATCTACTTTTTAATGAAAATGATCCACTACATCGAAATACATGTCGCAAATTTTTAGAATTTTATTGTCAAAAAACCCCTATTTTATTAATCTGAAATTCAAAAGATCGTAACAATAAATTAGTCATTTCCACAAGTCTAAATGTCCTAAAAAACAACACAATAGACAATAAATAGAGTCACATTTATATTCAAACATACTTATTGATGTTAGGATATAATTCATGGAAGAATTATACATTTTTATTTAAGGTATTTTTAGACTACAATACTGAGTATTAATACTTGTCAAAAATGTTTGTATCATAATACAATTTACTAGTCTAAATATAATTTGTAATTTGATTTTCAAAAATATTACTGATTTTTTTGGCATACGGTCGGTATTCATACATTTTTTAAAACAATTCAAAAACTTTTTATTTTCAAACGTATTCGGTATGTATTTTATAAATACAATAAAAAACAAACAAAAAGTGTAAAATACATTAAAAATAAGAACGAAAAGTGCATAAATAATTGAAAATTGGATAAAAAATATTACAAATATTATAGTGTAAACATAAAATGTATTTTTCGGATTGATGTTTTGAAAATGCGAATTATTTTCATAATATTTTTAATTTGAAGTGTGTTAATACTCAGTATTGTAGTCTGAAAATACCTTTAGTTTTTTGTCTCTCCTGTAAAATTTTGAAAAGTGTTGTCATGTTGTTTTAATAAATATTAATTGGTACACTTACCTTAAGTTTAATGTGGATGCAGCTTTTAAATCTTTTTCAACATTTTTGCATGGAGAACAGAAAAAACAAAAAACACTAGATATTTTTATATACATTTACTTTACTACTTTTTATTTTTACTACTTTTTTACTTTTTACTACTTTTTTATTTACAACTTTTTCTATTTTCTTTTTATTTACTTTATTTACATATAAACACTTCACTAAAACTTTAATACTGGCGCCTTTTCAACGACAGACCGACATCACGCGACACGGCGAAACCGACAAAACGATAAACCCGAAGACCGTTTCTTTATTATTTTATGTTGCTACATTTACAAAAACAAAATACATTGCCGGCCGACAGACATAACACTAAAAATTATACACCGCTAGTCATTTTTTAAAAATTATTTTTGCAAAAACATCAACATATCATTTTGCAAAAGTTCATAATTTTTGCCATCTTTTGTAAATAATTTATTTTTATTTGCAGTTACTGTTTTTAGGCGCACTTATTATGACAGAATTTGAAAAAGAGACAAAATAATGTTGTTTAAATAGTTTAACTAACATCTCTGTTAAAAGTATTCTCTTGAATTAAAAACAATGTTGTTATATTCCAAATGCATTTCCTTTTTACTTCAACTTGAGTTAAATGATTTGCGCAGAAATGACACACACACACTTCTACTGACATCAATGTTTTCATTTTACGTTTTTCTTATTCGTTTATTTACCAAAACAAAATACATTGCCAGCTGAGCAGCAAGTCAAACAACAATGAATATCTTTCTATGCCTTGTCAACTTATTTGCAATTTGTTTGTTTATTTATGTTCAATTTAATGAAAATTTTATATTTTTTATATTTTCCAAAATTTTATACAAATTTTTATATAAATTTAATAATTTGCTTTAAAATTTCTTATTTTTATAGCCACTATTTCTATTTTCTTTATAAACACTAAATTTTACAAGCACTTGTCAGAAACGTATAAAGAAAGAGACTAAATGACAGTTTTAATAAAGAGTATTAAGAGAGTAAAGTTAAGTCAAAGTTGTTGTTGTTTTTAGCTGTACTCATGTCAAAACTATTGCATTTCCTTTATGCTCCACTTCTTTTATGTAAAAATTTTGCGCAATCTTGTCGCACACACACATTTAAATTAACTCTCGTAGGTGTTTTGTACAAAAACAAAATACATTGCCGGCAGGCAGAAAATTTTGTGGAGCGCTAGCGCTCCGCTAATCAGACATAACCTTGAAAATATTGCAATTCATTGTATAGCATTTGCAGTTAGTTTTTAGGGATTAAATTTCTAAATTTAATAATTTATTAATATTTTCAATTATTGTATTACGATTTCCTAATGAATTTAACAAATTTTTTTCTAATTTTATAACTTTTATTTTTTATTTTTCTAACGAACACAGATTTCACTTGCAACTTGTCACGAACGAGTTTAAGAAGAAACTGAATGTAAGCTAATAGAGTGCTGGTAAGGCAATGTTGTTGTTGCTGTTTTATGTATACTCATATTAAAATTATTGCATTTCCTTTTTGTATCATTTCTTTTAAATAATTTGCGCAATCATGTCGCACACACACATTCATATTAACTCTCGTAGGTGTTTTTTTACAAAAACAAAATACATTGCCGGCCGGCTAACAAGTCAGTGGAGCGCTAGGGCTCCGCTAATCAGACATAACCTTGAAAATATTGCAATTCAATGATTGCTATTTGCTATTGGTGTTTTATGTTGAAATTTAATAAATTTAATAGTTTTTTATTAATTTCAATAATTTTAATATGTTTTCTTTGTAAATTTAGCAAATTTTATTCAATTCTTTATATTTTAAACTTTTAATTAACAATTTTCTAACGATTACGAATATTTTATGCAACTTGTCACGAACGTGTTTGAAAAGAAACTAAGGCAAATCTAAAATTACAAAGCGATTAAGATAAAGGGAATAGTAAGGATTAAATGTTCAATATTAATTAAATAGCAAACAATTATTTTTAAGAAAATTTAAATAATTCTTTAAATTGATTACAATATAAATATGTAATTTAATAAATAATTTACTTTAATAATTCCTTGAGTAGTATTTTAATGTACGTTCTATAACATTTGTTAAATTCTGCCCAAACTAATGGTAGCAAAATGAATATATCTCCTAAACCAATGGTCCGTTGGAAGAACAATGTAAGTAAGAACCGAATAGAAGGATCTAAGCTTTTCATTAATTAAAATTTTACTCTTCCACTTTCAATACAGTGGGAGCAACTTATTGTCAAAGATGGCCAACTCGAAGATGAAAATAACTTTAAGGGATCTACATATGATTTCATTTATTGGACAAAATAATAAAAACTACACTGCCGTTGGCAAAACAATGTGTGAAAGAAAGGAAGAGCGGGACCTAAGCTTTCCAAAAATTTTAATTTTTATCGCCTAATTGGTACACAGCGAGAACAACATATTGTCAAAGCTAGCCATCTCGTGATTAAAAAAAATTTTAAACTTCTCCAGATTAGAATACATTTATTGAACAAAAGGATAAAAAATACAAACCCGTTAGCCAAACAGTGTATATAGAAATCAAAGAGATAGAACTAAAATTCCGTAAAATGAAACTTTTTGAGTAAATTGGTACACAAGGCGAACAGCAGGATGTCAAAGTTGACCACTTCAAGAGTGGAAAAAAAAACCTTTAAAGAAAACGTTATTTGAAACCATTAATTGAACAAAAGTATAAAACTACAAACATGATGGCAAAACATTGTAGGAAAGAATCCAAAAGGAGGACCAAAGCTTCTAGAAAATATACATTTTAATCACCTCTTTTACATATAGCGGAAACAACAGATTGTCAAAGTTGACCATCTCATGATAAGAAACATGTTTAACTCTTCAGACGCTTTGTGTAGGAATCAAAGAGAAAGAACTAAGCTTTCGGGAAATTAAAATGTTGCTCCTTCTGTTAGAGAGCAGAGGCCACAACAGGTGGTCAAAGTTGGTCACCTGAAAAGTGAAAAAAAAACTTTAAAAACGTCTCAGTGCAATCTATTTAGTGTACAAAAGAGAGAGAAACTACAGTCCCGTTAGCAAAACAATGTTTGCCAGAATCGTAGGGGGTACTGGGCTTTCGAAAATTTAAAATTTTATTCATCCTGTGGGAAAATGTTTCTTTATTTTTACTATTAATTTATAAAAAATGTTTCCTTTTCTTCCACTGTTTTACTTTTTTTCTTTATTTCAAATTATATTATTTTTATTTACTTTTTTCTAAAATGCCTAAATTTTCAGATCATTTTAATAGCACCACCATAAGAGGAAGAGCTAATGTTAGTATTAATACTACAAATATTAAGAAAAACTAAATATTAATCGTGTTCCTATTTAACTTTCAACCCAAATAGGTGGCCAAAGTAACTTACGCCTCATTTGCTGCCATTTATCTATACAATCGTTTTAAAAAGTCCAAAAAGAAACCAGCCGAAGTTAACCAAAGAAATGAAACAAATCTCAACAACCAGGAGCGAAAGTTGGAAGATAATGATAATGGTGTAGAACATTTTAAATGTCCACATTGTGACTGTGGCAAAGGCAAAGATGACTTTAATGATTACGAACAGCAAGACCCAACTCCCTCCGGGGAATCGAAAACAAATACCGAAAATTCCCATTCTACTAAAACTGAGCTTAATCAAGATAGCCCTATTGCTAAGGCTGAATCTATGATTAAATCATCTAAAACAAAATGTGAGTCTGGCTGCAGTACCTCTTCTTCTCCTAATCCTTCTGAAATTACTAACACACAAAATTTCTTAGAATCCACCGATAACACAGAGTGCGTTTATGAAATTTTCTTTAAAATTATTGAAAATTAAGATTTTCTTATTTACTTTTAGCTTATTATGGTGCTACACCATCTAATCATGGAAATGGCCATAATTATGGGGACTCTCCTGCTCCCGACAAGGGTTCCTGTCCTTAAGATGTTTTAAAGGAATTCTTTTATCAAAATTTATTTCATTTTTTTTAATATACAGAGTTTGTTAAAAATAAATATTTTTGAATAAACGAATCGAATTAGAATTCAAAATCTATTTCCGAATTTTGAAAATTTCAGATGACACAACATATTTTATAAATATGCACGTCTTCGTGCTGTTATAACAACTCTAATATGGTCAAACAGTTCAATTAATAAAACCTTCATAGAACTCATTGTTTTCCATTTTTAGAAACTATTTAAATCGGATCCCAAAATTATATATATTATCAAAACTTTTCTAAATACATGGATTGTTAAATGTTAAATTAATAAATATTTTACATGTATAATTCTTATTATATTTTTTAAATATGAAATTATAATTTTAAATACAATGATTATTATAATTATTATTAAATATGTAGAATAGAATGTATACTGATTTTAAAATTTGTCCATAAATTCTGATTTATAACAGTCTTTACAAATATGTTGCTTGTTAATAGATATTTTTTTTTTTTATTTCCTTTTTAGAATAATGCCTGATTATTGTATACGTTTCGGGTTTCCCATAAAGTTTAGAAGATGGTAAATAAATCCAGCTGTAATTTAAAACAAAATAGAGAAATTTGTTAAATTTAAAAAACTCAAAAATTCAATTAAACTACTAACTACTTACTTTATAACATCAACCAAAGCGATTTCTCTAAAATTGTTAACAGAATTTCTAAATTTTTAAAAACTTTTCTATAAATTCTATAATAACAAATAAATACTGCTACACTTTTATTTTAAATATTTAATGAACTCTTTTATTTAATTTTTTCTTTATTTTTTTCAATACTACAATTATGTATTTTATATTGTTTTGCAAGGTGTATTTTAATAATATTGTTTGACTTTTAAGGCTAAATGTTTTTTTGTTTGTTTAACACATTTTAACATTCTTGTTTTGTTAATTGAATACAATTAATTATTCTTTTTATACCATATTTAAAATATATTTTTAAAATATTTTTTAAGGGGATTGATTATTAATTTTTTTCAAATTCAAATTTTGATATCCAACCTTTAAAATTTTTATAAAACGAACAATTTATTTTTGAAAGTGTAATTTAATGGTAAATTTTCTGAAAATCTTTAGCATACCTTTGGGAGGAAGAAATAAAGTTAATTTTACTACAAAAGTTCAAAAGATTTGTGATCTTGTAGTTAACATACATATATTTTGTATTAGTATAAAATTTTTGTTCACTTCGATAAAAATTAAGAAAATTAATCGAAATCTTAAAAAGCGATCAGTCTAGTCTATAGTCTAGTCTATAGTCTAGTCTATAGTCTAGTCTATAGTCTAGTCTATAGTCTAGTCTATAGTCTAGTCTATAGTCTAGTCTATAGTCTAGTCTAGTCTAGTCTATAGTCTAGTCTATAGTCTAGTCTATAGTCTAATCTATAGTCTAATCTATAGTCTAATCTATAGTCTAGTCTATAGTCTAGTCTATAGTCTAGTCTATAGTCTAGTCTATAGTCTAGTCTATAGTCTAGTCTATAGTCTAGTCTATAGTCTAGTCTATAGTCTAGTCTATAGTCTAGTCTATAGTCTAGTCTATAGTCTAGTCTATAGTCTAGTCTATAGTCTAGTCTATAGTCTAGTCTATAGTCTAGTCTATAGTCTAGTCTATAGTCTAGTCTATAGTCTAGTCTATAGTCTAGTCTATAGTCTAGTCTATAGTCTAGTCTATAGTCTAGTCTATAGTCTAGTCTATAGTCTAGTCTATAGTCTAGTCTATAGTCTAGTCTATAGTCTAGTCTATAGTCTAGTCTATAGTCTAGTCTATAGTCTAGTCTATAGTCTAGTCTATAGTCTAGTCTATAGTCTAGTCTATAGTCTAGTCTATAGTCTAGTCTATAGTCTAGTCTATAGTCTAGTCTATAGTCTAGTCTATAGTCTAGTCTATAGTCTAGTCTATAGTCTAGTCTATAGTCGTCTATAGTCTAGTCTATAGTCTAGTCTATAGTCTAGTCTATAGTCTAGTCTATAGTCTAGTCTATAGTCTAGTCTATAGTCTAGTCTATAGTCTAGTCTATAGTCTAGTCTATAGTCTAGTCTATAGTCTAGTCTATAGTCTAGTCTATAGTCTAGTCTATAGTCTAGTCTATAGTCTAGTCTATAGTCTAGTCTATAGTCTAGTCTATAGTCTAGTCTATAGTCTAGTCTATAGTCTAGTCTATAGTCTAGTCTATAGTCTAGTCTATAGTCTAGTCTATAGTCTAGTCTATAGTCTAGTCTATAGTCTAGTCTATAGTCTAGTCTATAGTCTAGTCTATAGTCTAGTCTATAGTCTAGTCTATAGTCTAGTCTATAGTCTAGTCTATAGTCTAGTCTATAGTCTAGTCTATAGTCTAGTCTATAGTCTAGTCTATAGTCTAGTCTATAGTCTAGTCTATAGTCTAGTCTATAGTCTAGTCTATAGTCTAGTCTATAGTCTAGTCTATAGTCTAGTCTATAGTCTAGTCTATAGTCTAGTCTATAGTCTAGTCTATAGTCTAGTCTATAGTCTAGTCTATAGTCTAGTCTATAGTCTAGTCTATAGTCTAGTCTATAGTCTAGTCTATAGTCTAGTCTATAGTCTAGTCTATAGTCTAGTCTATAGTCTAGTCTATAGTCTAGTCTATAGTCTAGTCTATAGTCTAGTCTATAGTCTAGTCTATAGTCTAGTCTATAGTCTAGTCTATAGTCTAGTCTATAGTCTAGTCTATAGTCTAGTCTATAGTCTAGTCTATAGTCTAGTCTATAGTCTAGTCTATAGTCTAGTCTATAGTCTAGTCTATAGTCTAGTCTATAGTCTAGTCTATAGTCTAGTCTATAGTCTAGTCTATAGTCTAGTCTATAGTCTAGTCTATAGTCTAGTCTATAGTCTAGTCTATAGTCTAGTCTATAGTCATGTCTATAAGTCTAGTCTATAGTCTCTAGTCTATAGTCTAGTCTATAGTCTAGTCTATAGTTCTAGGCTATAGTCTAGTCTATAGTCTAGTCCTAGTCAGTCCTTAGTCGATTCTATAGTCTAGTCTATAGTCTAGTTATAGTCTAGTCTATAGTCTAGTCCTATTAGTCTAGTCTACAGTCTAGTCTATAGGTCTAGTCTATAGTCTAGTCTATAGTCTAGTCTATATAGTCTAGTCTATAGTCTAGTCTATAGTCTAGATGGAGAAATATGCCCAGTTCGGATTCAGTATAACTCAATTCCTAAAAAAGCACATGTTGTTATAACGTATTTTAGAGCGACAAACTTTTCCAACTTCTTTTAGAATAAAATTGTTCATTTTATAAAAATTTCTTCATTTCATTAATTTTGCTTTTATCGTGTCTTTACTTAATTGTTTACATTATAATTTCTATGTATTTTTAAAATATTTGTAACTTTTCCAAAGTTTAAAAACAGTTTTACACTACTTTTTAAGGAAATTAAGTTTATAACAAGGACTTTTAATTTAAATTTTATAAAAAAAATCCTTGTTCAATTTGTATTTGTCAAAAAGTTTAATATATGCTTATATACTGCTAAAAACTACATAGTTTATTTATTTGTATTGTAAAGCAACTAAAATAAATAAGTCTAAATAAAGCAATGATTTAAATATTTTAAATAAAAAGCTAAAAAAAGTTTAAAACTTTTTGTATAATAATTATTCTGTCATATGAAACGCTTTTTGAAATCAAATACGATACTTTTTAGATCTTGCAGTTTTACAAGATTTATTTTCAAACATCTTTAGTCTTGTAAATTTGCACAGTGTATTTGTAATTTTGTTAAAAAATGTTTATTTAGTATGTTCAACAAGAAAATTTTTATTCATTTAAAGAAAATTCATAAAACTAATGAAACAATTTATAAAATTATCAATAATATTAAACTAAACTAATACAACTAAGGAAATATATCAAAAGAAAAGAAATAAACCAAAAGTATTAAAATAAAAATAACAAAAAACTAAAATTTCAACATTTTCTATTTTAAGAAAAAAAAAAAACAGTTAAATTTTAGTTATAAAAAGGAAACATAAATAGATGCTATAAATAGTATAAGAAAAGACAATGTTTACATTACTTTCTTGATAAATTCTGTAAATATGTAATAATACTAAGCTATTGGTGAATTATATAAATAAAAAAAAATAAATACTTTTTAATTTATAAAAAAAAATCATATAAAAAGAATACAATTTCAAAGTTAAATTAAAGCAAACCTTTTACTTTTGCCTTTAAAAGTAGGCGTGGAGGAGGTGTGGCCATAATTTATAAAAAAAAAAAACAAAAAAATTTTCAAGTTTTATTAAGGTGCTGAAAGCAAAGAAATTATTAAAACATTTTAATATTATTATTTAAATAAAATTATATCAAAATAAATTACCAATTTTGTATTTTGCTGCAAAAACATTTTTACGTTTGAGTTGTTTTAGTTGTGTATTTAACAGGGGCCAAAATGTTTATTATTGAAGTGTTTGTCCTCTACTTGTTATTTTGTTTATCATATTGTTGTTTGTTTTAAAATCTTATATTTAATACTAAATTTCATTTGTGTTTTTTTTGGTATAATATTAATTTTCTGGTTGTTCATTTTATGTTTTTTAATTTTTGATCATTTTTGTTTTTTTTTTTTTTAATTTTTAAACTTCATTTGATGCTACTGATTCTAAGTCACTATTATCTTCGCTGCCGGTTGCTTCGGTGGGATCGCCCATAGCAACACGGGCATATTCATCAGTATCAATGCTTTTGCAAAAATGTATGGCATATTTTAGTTTTTCCAATAAAACGGCCTGAAAGCAAGAAAAACAATAAATTTCGTGAATTTTTGGTGAAATTATCTCGTTAAAAATTTCACTAAAATATTTTCGGTGAAAGAAATTTTCATTAAAAAAAATTCGGAAAAAATTTTCGTTTAGACAAATTTTAAGTTTTTGTAAAAATTTTCGATTAAACTAAATTTTAGTGAAAATTTTCCGTAAAAATAAATTTTAGTGAAAATTTTCGGGAAAAATAAATTTTTGAGAAAATTTTCGGTACCTAAAACTAAATTTTTGAGAAAATTTTCGGTAAAACTAAATTTTAGTGAAAATTTTCGATTAAACTAAATTTTAGTGAAAAATTTCGGTAAAAATAAATTTTAGTGAAAATTTGCGGTAAAACTAAATTTTAATAAAAATTTCGATAAAAATAAATTTTTGTGAAAATTTTCGGTAAAAATAAATTTTAGTGAAAATTTTCGATAAAAATAAATTTTAGTGAAAATTTTCGGTAAAAATAATTTTAGTGAAAATTTTCGGTAAAACTAAATTTTAATGAAAATTTCTGTGAACCTAAATTTTAGTGAAAATTTCGGTAAAACTAAATTTTAGTGAAAATTTCGGTGAAACTAAGTTTTAGTGAACATGAAACTAAGTTTTAGTGGAAATTGTTCGATGAAATTAAACTTTTGGTGGAAATTTACGATAAAATTTGGAAATTTACGGTAAAACTAAAAAATTTTGGATGAAATACTTTGTTTTAATGAAAGTTTTTGGTGACACTAAGTTTTAGTGAACATTTTCGTTGAAACTATTATGTTGTAGTGAAATTTTTCGGCGAAACTAAGCTTTGGGTTAAAAGTTTTCAGTGAATTTTAGTTTTATAGAAAATTGTCGGTGAAACTAAGTTTCATTGAAATTAATTACTTACTTTACACGAGTATCTGGGCATCTTTAATAAAAAGAAACAGGTATAGCTTTCGGGTAAAAAGTGATCGGGCGGATTTTTCTCTAAAACCTGTAAAACAAAATCTCGGCCTCGAAAATCGGCAATTGTGCGTGGTAGACGAGTGCGACCCCAAACAAAACGTAAAAACAAAGAACGTTCCTAAAAATATATAAAAACAAATTGAGTTCCAAATACAAATGAATAAAAAGTTTCTAGTTCTTCCCATTCATGAGTTCAAAAAAAATATCCGATAAAGTAGGATCTTAAATTATAATTTCTTATATTTCCTTACCTGATTCGAAAACTCTTCCATAACTTCCCAAAACCATTGAACAATAGCCGAATTGGGATCGAAACCCTTATAGGTGGCAACGGATTTAAGGAGACCTAGCGGTATATCGGGAGAACCACAGACCATGGCCTGCAGTTCGGCGGCAGAAAATAATGATAATAGAGGGACGGGTATTACTTTGGACATGCCATCACGTACGGCTTTAACTTGTTCATCGAATTCATGTAAACGGAAATTCAAAGCTAAACGTACATATTCCTGGCGATTTTGTGGTGTTATGCGTGTGTAACGTGTTGAAAGTGGCACCTCATGACCTTTGGCAGACGAAGTAGAGAAGGGCAGTTCTAAGGTACTGAATACCTTGGGATCATCATCCATGTTGCGTATGCACAGCAAACCGGCTACATAATCACGATCGACTTCTGTTAAATCCGAGGGACGCAGCTGTTCGCCGGCCAATTGACGCCAAACGGGTTCGGCAAGACTGCAAATAAAAAACAAATCGTTATAGTAAAAAATTTCAAATAAATTTTCACATCCACTTACTTTAAACTTAAGGGTGATCCCGTTCTAACCGCTATACCCATTAGAACGCCCAGAAAACGGAACATATTCATTTGCAATACTGATGTAAGTGTTGGATCCAAAAGGAAACAATCACGATTGGCCCCTGCCTCTCCTCGACCATTGGGTGTACCTATTAGTAGTGGAACACTGCCGTTTTGTAATTCATCACACATTTCCGCAATAGATTCACTATAACCGCCACCACAATCATCCACCGATTCACCCACAAATTTAACTTTCCAAACACGATGCGGCAAGGACAAAGCCTCTTGTGTTAGCAGCGGTAACTTTTGAACCATTTGACCAAATACACTTTTCATACCATCAACTCCGGCCAAACCATTGACCGACTTATTACGTGAACGTTTAACTTGTATGCGATTTAATTCAATAACTGGACCATGCTGTTTATCCCTGACCATGGTGGTTTGTATAACCTTACGGAAGGCAGCCTCTTTGATGGTATAAACTAAGACATCTTTTAAGGCGCCCAAACTTAGATCACCTGCCAAACAAATAAGGATGTAATGCAATCACTTTAATTTTAAAACTTCTCTTACCTGTTATGGGTAACATGGCCAAACAAGGGCACAATAACTCCGAAAAGTGATGCAATAATACTAGACGAGCGTGTAAATCTTCGGGTGGTAAATCTCTTACTAAATCATATTCCAAGGGGGGATTGGGTGGTGGCCGTACCCTTTCCGATAGCTGAGATGTGGAGAGAGCCAAAGTATGAGCCGAGCCGCAAGTTACCTTAACAATATGTTTGCCCGTCAAGGCTTGCACCAGCCGGGGTCTTTGTATGGCACTTACAGTACCATCTCCTAATTGGCCTTCATCATTATCACCCCAAGTAAACACTTCACCACTATCCGTACAGGCTACACAGTGCAAAGACCCCGTAGCAATAGAAACCACTTTTTTGCCTTGTAAAGCGGCGACTTTTTTGGGACGTCTAACATGATCGACTGTGCCATGACCCAAACGATGGAAATCTCCTTTACCCCAGGTGTAGACAGCACCAGATTTAGTTAGAGCCACCGAAAATTGTGAACCGCATTCGACTTTAATAACACCCAAACCAGATAAACTTTCGATTTTTACAGGAACTTTGCAACCATCTGAGCCACCACGTCCCAGCTTGCCATAATCGCCATCACCCCAACTCCAAACATTATCGTCATCTGTTATACACAAAGTCTGAGCATCTCCCGAGCCACAAGCTATATCTATGGCTCGATAGCCTAATAAGGCCTCTACCAATTTCGGTCTCAATTGATCTTCAGAATCGCCATGACCCAAACGGCCATAACGGCCTTTGCCCCATGTTAAAAC
Organism: Lucilia sericata; assembly: GCF_015586225.1. NCBI lineage: Eukaryota > Metazoa > Arthropoda > Insecta > Diptera > Calliphoridae > Lucilia > Lucilia sericata. Next base: position 57,555 of record NW_023995504.1, on the reverse strand, counting down.
GTGACCCGATGAAGTTATAGCTGCTGAATGAGCACTGCCACAGGCTATATCAACTATACCTATGCCGGTGAGATCATCTATTAACTTAGGACGATCGTAACTCATGCGATTTCCATGGCCCAATTTACCATCTTCTCCTTCTCCCCAAGAATACACTTCACCGTCGGTTGTCAAAGCCAAGCAATGTTTGCCACCCGAATTAACTGCTACTTTCTTAACGAAAACATGTTGCAAAGAAGCTACCAGTGTCGGCACAGCCCAAGAATCAGTACCCCCCACACCCAAACGGCCACCACAACCATAGCCGGTGGCAAATAGTTTTCCATCGGGTGTAACAGCAAATAATGTTTGTTCTCCTCCGGCCAGTTGTACGGGCCTCAACAAACTTAGAGCTTCACAAGGTGTAGGTGTTTTAATGCGACTTCCTTCTAAGCCACCCAATTGGCCACGATGATTATGACCCCAGCCATAGATGGTGCTGGCTCCACCCCACGACAAAGCCCAATCATCGGGGCGTCTATTGAGCCACTGCAAAAGCTGGCTATCATGTTCGGCTTTAAAAAGATTATGGTCTTCATGCATAAACTGTATATTTTCGACGGCGACATTTGAGCTGCAAGCTGCGCCACCACAGGAGGCCATATTTTCGTGCAGAGATAGGGTCATCACTGTGTCAATGTATTGTATCAAACTGCTAGAACTGGGTGTTAAAGTATTCACCATATTCGAGGAAGAAGAACAACCGGGTAGACAAGGCTGTGGCGAAGGCGTTGGATTACTAGCTGTACTTGTGGAGGATCCGATGGAAGTTGTACTATTCATCATGGAACCTCCTGCTTGAGGCGTATGTATCTGTGGTTGAGGCATCATTTCGGCAAATTTCTTACGCACTTCCATACAAAAAGCCTTGGGCAATTCGCTTCGTTTAATCAAAGACTGAGCCACTCTTACGGCAATGCAATATCTCTTAAACCAGGCCCATTTATGGACATCAGCTGGTGGCAATACCGAGTCCAATTGCATATCACATGCCAAAGCAGCCAAAGTTTTAAAATAATCCGAATGCATGAGGTGTATGCCTCCTCTCACTTGCGGTTCTTCGTACTCGTATTGACGCAAAAGTTCCGGTATCAAAGGCATAAGTATGGGGTTCAAAGAAACATCTAAGGGTTTGGGAGCATATTTCGAGAGTAATACTGCGTGCAAACGTTTTAAAGACCATATACGTTGTGCAGTGGTTAGTGAATTCAATTGAGCACACGACGCCAAGGCAGCCGCTAAACGCAATAAAACACTGCTATTGTTGGGACTCAAACGCTCATCTAACAACGCCATCACTAGAGGCATAGATGGCTGAGAGAGCACTGCTCGATCAGAGCCCCTTTCGTTCATCAAAGAAGCCGGCATTATGGCATGAACCCAAAAACGCCAACCCCAACCATTAACCGAGCTATCGGAAGTGAATTTCCAACGCATTTCATCTCCGGGTATGCGTATCTCTGAAGCCCAGTGGGCAAATTCTCGTCCAGATCTCATGGCAATTATACGTCCTGAGCCATCCATTATAACCAAAGGATCATTACGTTTCTCGGTCGAACAATTCGAATCAAATTCCAAACGCAAGGCTTCAGCTCCTGGTATTTTAACATGACCATTGGTGGTGACATTATCAACGTAAGGATGACTGCTTTCCTGCATTACCGGTTTTGGAACTTTGCCTAAACTATGGCGGGAGGTACACAGATCTTCCAATTCGGTTATACAAGTTTCCAATAGCATAGCTCCTATGGAAGGACTATTTGAACCTAATGCTATCAAAGTCTCCGCTATGGTCTGTGAAGTACTTGAAGGACCAGTTCTACCGGCTACACTTAGTTTTAATAATTCCACCAAACTCTTAGCCTCTGATTCCCCTAGTAAGGAAGTAAAATCATCTAAACCGGTTAAAGAAGTCTCATTTATCATTTCCTCCTGATTGGTCATGGTAGCCGCCATGACGGACATGGCACTAGCGGACATTTTCGAGTGTTTGTGTGGAGCGGCACTGGATAGAGAAGCCGAAAGTGATAGAGATCCCGTCAAACTTTGGAAAGCACTTAAAGGACCTGCAGGGGCAGGTTGTATATCAGCCTCAGGTGATGGCTCGTGTACGGCTGGGTCAGTGGCATCTGCCAAGGCTTCTCCTCCTCCTTGGGCTATAATATCATTAGCATTATTGTTAGTTTGCTGTTGTGCATTATTGTTGTGACCAGAATTCTCTCTAAAACTGCCATAATCATGTTCAATTTCACTGCTTACGCGCTCATTCAAGTTAACCTTGCTGTGACTGGTCAAGGCGGCCACAATTAGCTGACGGGCCTGTAAAATACTCATGGCATTGAGTACGTAGTTCAAAGCTGTTTGGCGAGCACCGTTCGTTTCAAGATTCAACAAAGTTTCACTCAAACTGACTTTTACGGAATTTTTGGTGGTCGAACTAATGGCTGATGATGTTGTGGTAGTAACTGGTTCAGCATCATATATTCCCAAACTGGTGCCACCCAAAGGATCCTTGGTGGTGGCAAATGGTACCGGGCCTTTCTTTTCATCTTCCGACGGTGATTGCGGTAGACCCCAAGCAATGGAATGGGAACTTCCGCAAGCTACACGATTTACGAAAACCGAATCTAAACCTATAACTAAAGCAGGTTTTTTATTCACCACCGTATTACCGGAACCCTGCTGGCCGTGATCATTATCTCCCCAGGCATAAACCTGACCGGTATCTGTTACGGCCAAACAATGTAACGCTCCAACGGCTACATGTATAACTTTACGTCCTCGTAGTCCCTGTATGGTTTGGGGTTTACGCACATGCTGATCAGTACCATGACCCAAACGATAGTAGTCTCCTTTACCCCAAGTCCATACTTCGCCAGTGCGTGTTAAGGCCAAACTAAATTGGGCACCACATTCGATTTGTATGACACCAATGCCGGTTAAACGTTCGATTTCGTGAGGTACCGAAGAACCTTCTGAACCACCTCTACCTAATTTACCAAAATCACCATCACCCCAGGAGTAAACTGCACCATCTTCAGTTAAAGCCAACGTTTGTGCATCTCGACTTCCACAGGCCACTTGTATAACCCGCTTACCACTTAAACCAGCCACAAGTTTAGGTTTCAATTGTGTAGCATTGTCGCCATGACCCAAACGGCCATATTCCCCTAAGCCCCAGGTGTATAACTCGCCCGCTGAAGTTATGGCAGCGCTGTGAGAAGAGCCACAAGCAATGTCTCGTATTTTCTTAGATCTTAAAGATTCAATCATTTTGGGTTTGTCCATAGTTAAACGATTGCCATGGCCCAGTTTGCCATCCTCTCCTTCACCCCAAGAAAATACTTTTCCATCTAAAGTTAAAGCCAAAGCATGTTTGCCACCGGAATGAACAGCCACCTTTTTGACAACATATTGATGCAAAACGGGAACTTGACGCGGCACTGAAATATTAGCACTTGTTCCCAGACCCAATCTACCGTTAGTGCCCTCTCCACAAGCATAAACTTTACCATCTTGAGAAACTATAAATAGGGATTTTGAACCACCAGCAATATGTATAGGTCTTAAACGACTTATGGTTTGAGAGAATGTCGGCACTTTAACCTTGGAGCCCTTTAAGCCTCCCAATTGTTCTTTATCATTCAAACCCCAAACCATAACGGTACAAGGAGGATCACATAAAGATGATTTTGGATCGGCATAAGAAGATAAAGAAAGATTTTGATTAGAATCGGACATATTATCATATTCACAAGCCAAAAACGAAGCATTCATTAGCATTAAATCCAAATCAGTTTGTTTACGCCTTCCAATGATATTCAGCGAGTGAACTTTACATTGTATGCCATTATTGCGACACTGTTTGATAACTATTTCAATCCAAGGATAATATTGTCTTACATCGGTCATAAGAGGTACTGTGGTGTCAGTATTCTTAATCGATATCCAAGAATATTCTTTCAAATTACCAATACTATCGCCCACACGTGTCACCACCAATGAAGGCATATGCGAATGATCTGAAGGACTCACTGTAATGGACAGACTGTGGACTAAAACATTTTCATGCATTTCCAAACGTATCCAATGTTTTCCCTGGGTACTAGAAGAACTTTGCCAACAGTTAGGACTGCGATCTAGTAAATGTTTAGCTGTCATTTCATTTGAAGATACACTCAAAGAACGAATGCAGCGCGACCAATCTTCTATAAGATCCGAAGCTGCTGGTGCTGATAGGCTGTTGAAACCCAAAAGGGTACTTCCTTGTACAGAAGTACCCACCGTTTCTATATCATTTACGGAACCCTTCCATCCCGGATGCTGAGGAAAATCAACACTAACATTTTTTCCACAAACAGCGGTTACTGTACCCACACTGCCGCGCATTACATTACCCCATTTATAGCGTGGTGCGGCTCTCATGCGCACCTGAGAACCTATAACAATTTGAGATGTTTGTCTTTCCAAATTCATAGCCGTTGAAGTTAGTTTTTCTACAGGTTTTTCCAATAGCTCAATATGCACAAAACACACCCAATAGGTGGTACCATGTAACTGCCAATCAACTTGTACATTAAGATCATGAAGACCTTCGGTATCCACCTTAAGAACAGTACCAATGTCGCCTTTTTTAATTTCCTCAAAATCACGACAACATCGTACTATCATGCCCGGACACACTAGACCTCTTACATACATGGCATACTGGTCGGCGGTTTGAAAATCTTGTCTAGTCTCATATTTAAAAGGTTGATCTTGTATGGAAGAACCCTCCACAGTATCCGAACTGGTGTCAACACTTTCATTATCGATATCACATTCGGGATCTTGCAAAGAACTTAGTTTCTGCTGTTGAGGCAAAGAAGCATCTGATGTTGAGTGTCCCATTATTTCCGTAGGATCATTATAGTCGCCAGGATCTATAGTATTATTACAAATATCGGGATGTTCTAATATCCATTGAACTATTTGCTCGGGTGTTGGTGTCATGGGATAAATAGTGAGTTGTTTTACTGCCAATTCCACAGATTTTTTACTGAAACCCATTTCCATGATTTGCGAAATTAAGGAAGCTGAAGTATTGATAGAAGTATCAGTTTCTTTTAATTCTAAGTTCGAAGGATTAGAGGGATTCGAAGTGCCAGTAGCTTCATCATAAACACCCATGTTATAGATGGGAGTACCATGTATCATGGTGGGTTGCATAGTGGGCATAATACCACCTAAACGCGATGTAGATGAGGTCAGATCATTTAGCTCCGAGTGTACTTGTGAGGCTAAAACCTGGGAACAATTAAGAGCAGCCGTAGCTAATTCACTGTAGGTATAGCAGGCCTTGACTGGAGAAGGTTGGGTGGCTCGTATGAGTATGCTTTGTATGAGTAGTTCCGTTTCATTAGAACCAACAAATGAACTATTCAAAGGTTCTTCATTATTAACTTCATGTTGATTATGCTGCTCAACATTGCCGGCAGATTTTTGAGCTTGTTCCTCTTCCGAAACGCTCTCTTCAGAGGAATAGGAGCACATTCCCGGTGATCTTTGTTTTAATATCTTTCTCAATGAACTTTGATGTCTATAGAGCACACAATTTGAGTTTAAAACCGACAACTGTATTTGTTGCGATCTTAACAAACTTATATCTATAATATTCGGTACAGATTCCTTACGTTCTCCGGGGCCATACAATAATACCGACCAGGAGTTTAGCAACATTTCATTCATAGGCAAACGTGATAAACTAAATACCGAATAATCTGCACTCTCCAAAGCAGCACTTAAAGAGATCTTCCTACATTCACCATTTAAAGACTGATTGTCGGTGCTCAATAGACATTTTCCCTTAGTGGTAAAACCACATATTGTAGCAGTTGTGCCTTCATGACAAACCTGCAATCCCACTCTTGGTCGTATATCACAACCACCGATAGTTGTTAGAACACCCATTACAAATATATATTCATTCTCCAAATGCTGTAAATCCAAACCATCTTCACCAAATAATTCAGCCGCAACACAAAGTTTTTGCGAAAGAAACGAATTTATGGCCGTATTCCATATGGGAAGTGTATGTAATTTTCTCAGTAATGTTATAATTTCTTCGGCTACGGTTCCCGAGTGGGAAGCGGTCAATAGAATTCTAGGTTTGTTTTCGGCTGTTGTTTGTAAGAGCGATGAATCATTAGGACAATATAGAGTAATTTTGCCTAAAGTCGAGAATATTTGTCGTACTAGGGAGGTCATTTGCGGCAAATCGCCTTCATCGGTCCAGTGAATTAGTACAATTTGTAGTAGACGTAAGCAATGTATTTTACGAAAAACATCTTGTTCACGTACAGTTGGTTGTTCCAATAAGTTTATGTAGAAATCTATCCAAATGGGTGATGTTAAATACTTTGACAGGATTGAAGATTCACCTGAAAGCAATTATTAATTTTGTTCTTTAATAATTTACCGGTTTTTATAAGATTTTAAAATAATTTTAGAAATTCAAATTATTTTGAAAAATTCATAAAGCTGTATGTTCAGTTCTAGTTCAGTTCTAGTTCAGTTCGAGTTCAGTTCTAGTTCAGTTCTAGTTCAGTCTAGTTCAGTTCTAGTTCAGTTCTAGTTCAGTTCTAGTTTAGTTCTAGTCAGTTCTAGTTCAGTTCTAGTTCAGTTCTAGTTCAGTTCTAGTTCAGTTCTAGTTCAGTTCTAGTTCAGTTCTAGTTCAGTTCTAGTTCAGTTCTAGTTCAGTTCTAGTTAGTTCAGTTCAGTTCTAGTTCAGTTCTAGTTCAGTTCTAGTTCAGTTCTAGTTCAGTTCTAGTTCAGTTCTAGTTCAGTTCTAGTTCAGTTCTAGTTCAGTTCTAGTTCAGTTCTAGTTCAGTTCTAGTTCAGTTCTAGTTCAGTTCTAGTTCAGTTCTAGTTCAGTTCTAGTTCAGTTCTAGTTCAGTTCTAGTTCAGTTCTAGTTCAGTAGTTCTAGTTCAGTTCTAGTTCAGTTCAGTTCTAGTTCAGTTCTAGTTCTAGTTCAGTTCTTAGTTCAGTTCTAGTTCAGTTCTAGTTCAGTTCTAGTTCAGTTCTAGTTCAGTTCTAGTCAGTTCAGATTCTTTAGTTCAGTTCTAGTTGTCAGTTCTAGTTCTAGTTCAGTTCTAGTTCAGTTCTAGTTCAGTTCTAGTTCAGTTTCTAGTTCAGTTCTAGTTCAGTCTAGTTCAGTTTCAGTTCTAGTTCAGTTCTATTCAGTTCTAGTTCAGTTCTAGTTCAGTTCTAGTTCAGTTCTAGTTCAGTTCTATTCCTTCTAGTTCAGTTCTAGTGCAGTTCTAGTTCAGTTCTAGTTCTAGTTCAGTTCTAGTTCAGTTCTAGTTCAGTTCTAGTTCAGTTCGTAGTCAGTTCTAGTTCAGTTCTAGTTCAGTTCTAGTTGCAGGTTCTAGTCGCAGTTCTAGTTCAGTTCTAGTTCAGTTTCTAGTTCAGTTCTAGTTCAGTTCGAGTTCAGTTCTAGTTCAGTTCTAGTTCAGTTCTAGTTCAGTTCTAGTTCAGTTCTAGTTCAGTTCTAGTTCAGTTCTAGTTCAGTTCTAGTTCAGTTCTAAGTTCAGTTCTAGTTCAGTTCTAGGTTCAGTTCTAGTTCAGTCTAGTTCAGTAGTTCAGTTCTAGTTCAGTTCTAGTTCAGTTCTAGTTCAGTTCTAGTTCAGTTCTAGTTCAGTTCTAGTTCAGTTCTAGTCCAGTTCTAGTTCAGTTCTAGTTCAGTTCTAGTTCAGTTCTAGTTCAGTTCTAGTTCAGTTCTAGTTCAGTTCTAGTTCAGTTCTAGTTCAGTTCTAGTTCAGTTCTAGTTCAGTTCTAGTTCAGTTCTAGTTCAGTTCTAGTTCAGTTCTAGTTCAGTTCTAGTTCAGTTCTAGTTCAGTTCTAGTTCAGTTCTAGTTCAGTTCTAGTTCAGTTCTAGTTCAGTTCTAGTTCAGTTCTAGTTCAGTTCTAGTTCAGTTCTAGTTCAGTTCTAGTTCAGTTCTAGTTCAGTTCTAGTTCAGTTCTAGTTCAGTTCTAGTTCAGTTCTAGTTCAGTTCTAGTTCAGTTCTAGTTCAGTTCTAGTTCAGTTCTAGTTCAGTTCTAGTTCAGTTCTAGTTCAGTTCTAGTTCAGTTCTAGTTCAGTTCTAGTTCAGTTCTAGTCAGTTCTAGTTCAGTTCTAGTTCAGTTCTAGTTCAGTTCTAGTTCAGTTCTAGTTCAGTTCTAGTTCAGTTCTAGTTCAGTTCTAGTTCAGTTCTAGTTCAGTTCTAGTTCAGTCTCAGTTCAGTTCAGTTCTAGTTCAGTTCTAGTTAGTTCAGTTCAGTTCAGTTCAGTTTAGTTCGTCAGTTTTCTAGTTCAGTTCTAGTTCAGTTCTAGTTCAGTTCTAGTTCAGTTCTAGTTCAGTTCTAGTTCAGTTCTAGTTCAGTTCTAGTTCAGTTCTAGTTCAGTTCTAGTTCAGTTCTAGTTCAGTTCTAGTTCAGTTCTAGTTCAGTTCTAGTTCAGTTCTAGTTCAGTTCTAGTTCAGTTCTAGTTCAGTTCTAGTTCAGTTCTAGTTCAGTTCTAGTTCAGTTCTAGTTCAGTTCTAGTTCAGTTCTAGTCAGTTCTAGTCAGTTCTAGTTCAGTTCTAGTTCAGTTCTAGTTCAGTTCTAGTTCAGTTCTAGTTCAGTTCTAGTTCAGTTCTAGTTCAGTTCTAGTTCAGTTCTAGTTCAGTTCTAGTTCAGTTCTAGTTCAGTTCTAGTTCAGTTCTAGTTCAGTTCTAGTTCAGTTCTAGTTCAGTTCTAGTTCAGTTCTAGTTCAGTTCTAGTTCAGTTCTAGTTCAGTTCTAGTTCAGTTCTAGTTCAGTTCTAGTTCAGTTCTAGTTCAGTTCTAGTTCAGTTCTAGTTCAGTTCTAGTTCAGTTCTAGTTCAGTTCTAGTTCAGTTCTAGTTCAGTTCTAGTTCAGTTCTAGTTCAGTTCTAGTTCAGTTCTAGTTCAGTTCTAGTTCAGTTCTAGTTCAGTTCTAGTTCAGTTCTAGTTCAGTTCTAGTTCAGTTCTAGTTCAGTTCTAGTTCAGTTCTAGTTCAGTTCTAGTTCAGTTCTAGTTCAGTTCTAGTTCAGTTCTAGTTCAGTTCTAGTTCAGTTCTAGTTCAGTTCTAGTTCAGTTCTAGTTCAGTTCTAGTTCAGTTCTAGTTCAGTTCTAGTTCAGTTCTAGTTCAGTTCTAGTTCAGTTCTAGTTCAGTTCTAGTTCAGTTCTAGTTCAGTTCTAGTTCAGTTCTAGTTCAGTTCTAGTTCAGTTCTAGTTCAGTTCTAGTTCAGTTCTAGTTCAGTTCTAGTTCAGTTCTAGTTCAGTTCTAGTTCAGTTCTAGTTCAGTTCTAGTTCAGTTCTAGTTCAGTTCTAGTTCAGTTCTAGTTCAGTTCTAGTTCAGTTCTAGTTCAGTTCTAGTTCAGTTCTAGTTCAGTTCTAGTTCAGTTCTAGTTCAGTTCTAGTTCAGTTCTAGTTCAGTTCTAGTTCAGTTCTAGTTCAGTTCTAGTTCAGTTCTAGTTCAGTTCTAGTTCAGTTCTAGTTCAGTTCTAGTTCAGTTCTAGTTCAGTTCTAGTTCAGTTCTAGTTCAGTTCTAGTTCATTCTAGTTCAGTTACTAGTTCAGTTCTAGTTCAGTTCTAGTTCAGTTCAGTTCTAGTTCAGTTCTAGTTCAGTTCTAGTTCAGTTCTAGTTCAGTTCTAGTTCAGTTCTAGTTCAGTTCTAGTTCAGTTCTAGTTCAGTTCTAGGTCTTCTAGTTCAGTTCTAGTTCAGTTCTAGTTCAGTTCTAGTTCAGTTCTAGTTCAGTTCTAGTTCAGTTCTAGTTCAGTTCTAGTTCAGTTCTAGTTCAGTTCTAGTTCAGTTCTAGTTCAGTCTAGTTCAGTTCTAGTTCAGTTCTAGTTCAGTTCTAGTCAGTTCTAGTTCAGTTCTAGTTCAGTTCTAGTTCAGTTCTAGTTCAGTTCTAGTTCAGTTCTAGTTCAGTTCTAGTTCAGTTCTAGTTCAGTTCTAGTTCAGTTCTAGTTCAGTTCTAGTTCAGTTCTAGTTCAGTTCTAGTTCAGTTCTAGTTCAGTTCTAGTTCAGTTCTAGTTCAGTTCTAGTTCAGTTCTAGTTCAGTTCTAGTTCAGTTCTAGTTCAGTTCTAGTTCAGTTCTAGTTCAGTTCTAGTTCAGTTCTAGTTCAGTTCTAGTTCAGTTCTAGTTCAGTTCTAGTTCAGTTCTAGTTCAGTTCTAGTTCAGTTCTAGTTCAGTTCTAGTCAGTTCTAGTTCAGTTCTAGTTCAGTTCTAGTTCAGTTCTAGTTCAGTTCTAGTTCAGTTCTAGTCAGTTCTAGTTCAGTTCTAGTTCAGTTCTAGTCCGTTTCTAGTTCAGTTTCTAGTTCAGTTCTAGTTCAGTTCTAGTTCAGTTCTAGTTCAGTTCTAGTTCAGTTCTAGTTCAGTTCTAGTTCAGTTCTAGTTCAGTTCTAGTTCAGTTCTAGTTCAGTTCTAGTTCAGTTCTAGTTCAGTTCTAGTTCAGTTCTAGTTCAGTTCTAGTTCAGTTCTAGTTCAGTTCTAGTTCAGTTCTAGTTCAGTTCTAGTTCAGTTCTAGTTCAGTTCTAGTTCAGTTCTAGTTCAGTTCTAGTTCAGTTCTAGTTCAGTTCTAGTTCAGTTCTAGTTCAGTTCTAGTTCAGTTCTAGTTCAGTTCTAGTTCAGTTCTAGTTCAGTTCTAGTTCAGTTCTAGTTCAGTTCTAGTTCAGTTCTAGTTCAGTTCTAGTTCAGTTCTAGTTCAGTTCTAGTTCAGTTCTAGTTCAGTTCTAGTTCAGTTCTAGTTCAGTTCTAGTTCAGTTCTAGTTCAGTTCTAGTTCAGTTCTAGTTCAGTTCTAGTTCAGTTCTAGTTCAGTTCTAGTTCAGTTCTAGTTCAGTTCTAGTTCAGTTCTAGTTCAGTTCTAGTTCAGTTCTAGTTCAGTTTCTAGTTCAGTTCTAGTTCAGTTCTAGTTCAGTTCTAGTTCAGTTCTAGTTCAGTTCTAGTTCAGTTCTAGTTCAGTTCTAGTTCAGTTCTAGTTCAGTTCTAGTTCAGTTCTAGTTCAGTTCTAGTTCAGTTCTAGTTCAGTTCTAGTTCAGTTCTAGTTCAGTTCTAGTTCAGTTCTAGTTCAGTTCTAGTTCAGTTCTAGTTCAGTTCTAGTTCAGTTCTAGTTCAGTTCTAGTTCAGTTCTAGTTCAGTTCTAGTTCAGTTCTAGTTCAGTTCTAGTTCAGTTCTAGTTCAGTTCTAGTTCAGTTCTAGTTCAGTTCTAGTTCAGTTCTAGTTCAGTTCTAGTTCAGTTCTAGTTCAGTTCTAGTTCAGTTCTAGTTCAGTTCTAGTTCAGTTCTAGTTCAGTTCTAGTTCAGTTCTAGTTCAGTTCTAGTTCAGTTCTAGTTCAGTTCTAGTTCAGTTCTAGTTCAGTTCTAATTCAGTTCTAGTTCAGTTCTAGTTCAGTTCTAGTTCAGTTCTAGTTCAGTTCTAGTTCAGTTCTAGTTCAGTTCTAGTTCAGTTCTAGTTCAGTTCTAGTTCAGTTCTAGTTCAGTTCTAGTTCAGTTCTAGTTCAGTTCTAGTTCAGTTCTAGTTCAGTTCTAGTTCAGTTCTAGTTCAGTTCTAGTTCAGTTCTAGTTCAGTTCTAGTTCAGTTCTAGTTCAGTTCTAGTTCAGTTCTAGTTCAGTTCTAGTTCGTAGTTCAGTTCTAGTTCAGTTCTAGTTCAGTTCTAGTTCAGTTCTAGTTCAGTTCTAGTTCAGTTCTAGTTCAGTTCTAGTTCAGTTCTAGTTCAGTTCTAGTTCTAGTTCAGTTTCTAGTTCAGTCTAGTTCAGTTCTAGTTCAGTTCTAGTTCAGTTCTAGTTCAGTTCTAGTTCAGTTCTAGTTCAGTTCTAGTTCAGTTCTAGTTCAGTTCTAGTTCAGTTCTAGTTCAGTCTAGTTCAGTTCTAGTTCAGTTCTAGTTCAGTTCTAGTTCAGTTCTAGTTCAGTTCTAGTTCAGTTCTAGTTCAGTTCTAGTTCAGTTCTAGTTCAGTTCTAGTTCAGTTCTAGTTCAGTTCTAGTTCAGTTCTAGTTCAGTTCTAGTTCAGTTCTAGTTCAGTTCTAGTTCAGTTCTAGTTCAGTTCTAGTTCAGTTCTAGTTTCAGTTCTAGTTCAGTTCTAGTTCAGTTCTAGTTCAGTTCTAGTTCAGTTCTAGTTCAGTTCTAGTTCAGTTCTAGTTCAGTTCTAGTTCAGTTCTAGTTCAGTTCTAGTTCAGTTCTAGTTCAGTTCTAGTTCAGTTCTAGTTCAGTTCTAGTTCAGTTCTAGTTCAGTTCTAGTTCAGTTCTAGTTCAGTTCTAGTTCAGTTCTAGTTCAGTTCTAGTTCTAGTTCTAGTTCAGTTCTAGTTCAGTTCTAGTTCAGTTCTAGTTCAGTTCTAGTTCAGTTCTAGTTCAGTTCTAGTTCTAGTTCAGTTCTAGTTCAGTTCTAGTTCAGTTCTAGTTCAGTTCTAGTTCAGTTCTAGTTCAGTTCTAGTTCAGTTCTAGTTCAGTTCTAGTTCAGTTCTAGTTCAGTTCTAGTTCAGTTCTAGTTCAGTTCTAGTTCAGTTCTAGTTCAGTTCTAGTTCAGTTCTAGTTCAGTTCTAGTTCAGTTCTAGTTCAGTTCTAGTTCAGTTCTAGTTCTAGTTCAGTTCTAGTTCAGTTCTAGTTCAGTTCTAGTTCAGTTCTAGTTCAGTTCTAGTTCAGTTCTAGTTCAGTTCTAGTTCAGTTCTAGTTCATTTCTAGTTCAGTACTAGTTCAGTCCTAATTCAGTTCTAGTTCAGTTCTATTTTCTGCACTTACCCGCAATCGCCTTCAGAAAACCCAAAGTAGTCCAATTGTCCAAACCGCAAATGTTGGCCAAGGTTGAGTCGGGATTTAAAATAGCACGAAACATGGAGGATATGCCTCGCACCGCATTCTTGTCCATTTTTTCAGAATGTAAACCAATGCCCACCGAAACGATTTGCAACAGTTTCGTACAAGCATAACGTAACAATTTCGTAGGATGAGATTCGCCATTTAAAGAAGAATCACTGGCGATTTCATCTTTTTCAGTCTCAGAATCGGGAGAAACAATATTTAAAGCACTATCGGCTAAACGTAAATCATATTGATTCTCCTTGCCCATGCGGTAAGAGTTTGTGGCTCCCGTATACCATTCAACTCGCACCCAACTGTTTTTAAACAAATTAAATAAATTTTGGCAAATTTAAAAATTATTTAATATGCATTTTTCACTTACCCATCTTCACCCACTTCACTTATGATTCTTCCCTCACCCGGAGGATTACCATCTTGATCACCCCACTTCCAGTCAGCTCCTCTAACAATTCTAGTGCCAATCTTCATTAGTTTAGCCAACTCTGGTCCTGTCAAATTAGCTTTATTTGATTTTTGCTTGAGTATAGTGTCCTCATAAACTGTAGACAATTCATAGGTGTTTTTAACAGCCGGTACATCACCTCCTGTTTGACTTAACAGGCCCAATACTGTTCCCAATGTACCGGAGTTAATGAGTAAACTAAGCTCATTAGCTCCTATATCCTTAGCCAATATGCCGAAAATACTTAAAAGAAATCTCGCTCTGGGTAATTTTTTCAAGAATACATAAGTACCCAAATTGGTATTATCCTTGCCAGCATTATTATGTTTCGATTTTAAATGTATTTGTTCTTGATTAACCAGTCTTTGTAATTCTTGTACGGCCCATTCTAAAATACGAGCCTGAGCCAAAACTAAATTCGCTTTTTGGAACGCTGTTATAGAGCCAACATCATCCAAAATATTTGTGGTGGTATGTTTATTACCCTTTAGGTGTAAACCCAAATAACCACTTAACATATTATATTTCACTGCATCCATAAGACCATTTACTTGCAGAATTGTGTGAAACATTTCTAAGCCTTGGCGACGTATTTGATAGCGTTGCACTTGACAGTACATGGCACGTCGTACAGTCTCAACATCACAGATTTCTTGCATAACAAATTCGACAATTTCATTCATTAATTGAGTATTTAGATCACCAGAAAAATACCATTTTTCGCAGAGTTTACGTATGACATCGTTACTAAGTCTGGGTTCCTGTTCGGGTTTTTTATCATCAAAATCAAGATCAGATGTTTGAAATTTAATTTCTTCACTTGAGGTTTTACGTTCGGATAAAATAAGATTGTTATCACTGCCTTCGAGTAGATTCTCATTAGAAGGGTGATTAGTAAGAGGCGAAGGTATTTGAACTGTTGCAATCGGTATGAGTGAAGGATCGGTAGCCAATGTTGAATTTTTATCCATGCTAACGGATAAACTGGCTTCCAAAAGAGATTCCTAAATAATTGAAGGTTATAAAAAAGTTTCTACTTAATTTTGTTTCCAACTTACTTGTGATTGTGACTGCAACTTCTGTGCCACATTTTGACTTTGTATGGTAACATTTAAAATATCCTCCGGTTTAGCACACACCAATTGCTTCTTAGCCACACGCATTTCCGCTATAATCTTGCGTACAATTTGTTTGAAACGTGGTAATTTGTGCAGTATAGAGAGTTTCCGTAAACCTTCTTGTTCTAGACTAACAGCAGGCCTTATTTCATAGAGCAGAAAACGTAAACGTTCCAACATAGGAGCACACACCTCCTTATAACTACGATTTAACTGCTGTCTTATACGCACCACCGACCACTTAGTTTGATAAATTAAACGTATTATTTCGGCGATTTGTTTGGGTAGTTTATAAACTGAATTAGCAGCTGTCACACCAGTCAATTCTTTTTCTATGGTGGAAAGTATTAAGCCGCCCAGACTTTGGTGTCTTATAAGGACTGCTGTAAGAAGGCGTTCTAACTCTTGTACTGGATGTTCTGGAGGAAATTCCTGATGCCATATTAAATTGTTATCCTTGCAAAAACGTTCAGATATAGTCATCCAAGTAACTACCAAAGGATCTGTTAAACGGCCATCAGAGAGACCAGATACTAAGGTCTCTATGCGATGTTGTATGTTATTGGCAGAAGTTTGCATTACTCCTACCGAGGCTATGGCATGTACTGGTGGTTCTGTGGGTGTACTACCAGCTGTACTGGCACTACTGCGTGCTTCACCTTTTTCCTCATCAAAAGGATTACTGGGTTGCAATACCTGCAGGCCACCACTTAAGATATTGGATTTTATAATAGTTTTACATTGTAATTCGGCTGGTTGGGGAGGAGGACCTATCTGCAGGGTATTAGCTACCAGACCCAATAAATAAGCTAAAGATCTTTCAGAGTTAAAATGGGTTAGCACTTTACTTTGCTGTAAATGAGGCTAAAAGAATAACATTTAGGAGATTTAGTTCTTTAATAATATAATTTAAATTATTTCACCTTTTCTTCACTTATATTGGGAGCGTAGCGTCCCACTTTATGATGATTTAATATAAATTCTAAGCAGGAACGATAGGTAGTATTACCCAATTCCGAGGAAAGATCTTTACCAATGCTGTCTTCAAGAAAATCATTCACGGGGGCAGAATCATTTCTAAAAAAAATTGTATATGTTTAATTTACAATAAACTGATTTTGCCGTAAAGAAGAAGCTACTCACTGATAATCATTTAGATCACAGACATAACCATTTATTATGATCCATTTACCGCCATCTAAAATATGATTTTCAAAATCATGTTTTCTTATCAGCATCAGCTCTTCTGGTTGTGTATTCGTTGTAGTATTTTTAAGATTACCACGACATATAATACCCGGCCAACCCAAATCATCGGAATCCTGAATATCACTATCACATATTAAACGATTCAAATTGTCCAAAGCATGTAAAAGCGGAACAAAATGATGAGACCAATCAAAGGCAGGCATGAGATTTGCTTTATCCCTTTTAAGGATTATAAGGCCAATAAGCAATTCATAAAGTAGAGTATCGGATATATCAGTCATTAGAATATCAGCCACACCTTCTTTGCCTTGCAAAGCAATTTCATGGGCTTTTTGTAGGGAATGTATACAGAGACTAACAGCACTTTGTAGATATTTGCTTAGCAAAAGTTCAGCACCCGTTAGATCTTCTGTTTTGGGACTCTGGTGAATATGAGAGAATAGCAGGCGTTGAAAACGATGTAGTAGATCTAGACTAGGACTTGAGTGTTCTTGTGAATGTAGTATAGATAAGGAAGATAAAGAAGGATTTTCCTCCTCCGGCTTAACGACGCCAGTGCTAAGGAGTAGTTGCGTTAGTTTAGCTTGAGTCAAGGCTGAGTTGTTGCGCAATAATTGTTTAATAAGATGTAGTAGAGGCAAGTTATGACCATTATCGGTACAATCATTGGATTCCAAACGTATGGCTTGCTTTAAAGCTGTCTCCAAACCTCCTTCAGCCATTAGAGAGCCCACCAAGAGATCAGTCATAAATCTATGCCCCGCAGTAGATATACCCGGTTCTGATGGCAACAGTGAAGTTAAAGTTTGTGCTCTTTCCGAAGCGGTGGGTAGTAAAACACTCCAACCCACCTGCAAAGCCCATTGGGCTGCCTCTTGCATGGTTTTTAAGACATTGGCACCACCCGCCAAACTAAGAATGCGAGTTTTTAAACTCACCAGTAGACGAGAACCTTCCGACAGACCCACCGTTTTAGGAGCAACACCATTGGCTATTAAAGCATGCAACTGAAGTCTTAATAGATTTAAACAAGCCACTGCTACACATTCCGCCTCTTGATTTGGTGTTTGACGATTATTGGAATCCTGGCCACAGACCATACCCAATAATTGATCCAATAAACGAAAGGTGTGTTCACTTAAATCTATAACGAAGGGAATACGGGATGGAATACCCTGTATAGAAGTCTGACTCCATATAATACTTTGGGCGGCACCACAAGCTATGCCAAAAGCATAAACCGAGGGATGTGTGGCCAATATAGGTTGTTTAACTAAAGGATCACGGCATATTGAAGCCGGACATATTTGCTGGTAGTCATTGCGTCCCCATCCGAAAACCTCACCACTTGAACTTAAAGCCAAACAATGAGAAACGCCTATGGCTACATCTATGATGATTTTTGTTTGTAAATTATTGATAAGTTTGGGAGTACTCAAACATTGGACTTGTTTGTCTAGCTGATTATGGCCCAAACGTCCTCCACTGGCCTTACCCCAAGAATAGAGTTTTCCCTCACACGTTAAGGCCACCGAAAATTGAGCTCCTGCAAAAACACGCTGTATTCGAGGTAAGGTTTCGATAAGTTGTGGCAATTGAGAGCCATTACAAGAACCGTTTCCTAGTTTGCCAAAATCACCATCACCCCAAGCATAAACCAAACCTGCGGCAGTAACAGCCAAAGTGTGGGCGTCCCCACTGCCCAAGGCTACATCCACTATTTTGTGTTCTGCTAAAGCTGATACTTGAGTGGGTAATAATTTGTCATCTGAATTGCCATGACCTAAACGTCCATAGGTGCCACGGCCCCAGGTAAACAAAGTACCATTGTAGGTAATGGCTGCACTATAGGTGCAACCCACATGAATCGATTTAACTGATCTCTCTAAACTCATGATTTTTGTAGGAAGTTCTCGAGGCAGAGTATCACCATGGCCCAAACGACCGCCTACACCATTACCCCAGGAATAAGCATTACCTAAACAAATTATAGAAAACAACAAGAAATTATATGTTTATTTATAAAACGGCTATGAAAGTTATTTACCCATACTATCCACCGCCAAATAATGACGGCCTTCGCAATGAGCTGCCACCGATATTATATGAATTTCCGCCAACTCTTCTATCAACATGGGTTCGGTTTCCGGTTTAGAAATGCGCCAGGTATACATTTTACCATCCTGGGTCAAAAACAACACATATTCCTCCGATATAACCACCTGTTGAACTTGAAAGTAAAAATTCAAAACAGGAGCTGAATATTGCGAACAGATATTGTTGACTCCTGGCAGGGGTATACCCACAGCCGGCTCTGCTGTAAAACCATATTGATTAGGATTCAGTGACAGCCAACCCAAGGCATAGATGCGCTGCTCATGCAACTGGGGAGTGCTGCTGGCTGACAAATTATTGTTATTATTAGAGGTGGTAACACTTTCTTGTGAATTTTGATTGGGCAGGGAAGTCGTTTTGCCACATGAACCCATTGAAGTCTTATTGTGGGCATTATTCATGGCAAAGTTTGTGGGCATTTGTATGGAATGTCCAGTTGGCATGTGTGGTTTGGCCAAACGATCCAAATGGGAGATTATAACTACAGCAGCTTGTTTCAAGTCTACATTTGCCGTTTCCTGCTCGGGTAAAGTAAGGAAACGTAAGAAACATTCTGTAGCACTGGAGGGTAAAATATCTGGTGCGGTGTTGGCGGTTAGACCATAATTGCCAATAGCTTCATAACGTTTTAGTATGGGCACCAGAGGAGCCCCAGCATTTTGCGGAACATCGCGGTTATCATCGGTAGCTTTATCTTTATCCCAAAGAGTTAAAAGTAGAACTACGGCCTCTAAAGAAGCAGCTAAACTACCCTTTTGAGCTCCCAGTTCGAGTAGTAGACAAAGAGCAGTATGACGATCTTCTTTGGGTGCGGTGCAGCGATTACCCATGGGATCACCCAAGGCAACTTGACGTAGAAATTTAATCGAACGTTCTAAAACTTCAATCCAAAGGGGTGAAACCTGTGAGAAATATTAAACAAAATGAAATTGATAGTTTATATATTTTTTTAGTTTTCTTTTTGTTTTCACCTGTGATGTATCGAAGAGCAAGGCTTCCGGAAGATCCTGCAAAGACTCCAAGGCTTCACACAACAATTCACTGCACATTTCGGTATCCTCACCCGAACGCCAGGCACGACGCAAAAAGAAAAATGAAAAATTTAAAGCTGCCCTAGTGCACACTCTAGCCAAACCCAAAGTGGCACGCTCACTTTCACGTCCTGGCGAACGTAATTCCTGCGAAGATGACTGTTGGGCAAATTTGGCAAAACGTTCTCGATTTGAGAGACGACTATCATCTTGAAATTTATGCATATTTTTATCCGAAGGATTTAAAAAAGGATTATTAGAGTTAGATGATTGTGGTGGCTGTAAAAGTGGTATATCCAAAGTTTGCTGTTGTTGCATTTGCGCCTGCTGTTGCTGTTGTTGCTGCTGATGCTGTTGTTTACATCTAGCCAGTGAGACAAAATAACGCTCATAGATAAACAATTGTTGACGCAAATGTATTGAAGATAGACAATTGCCAGCAGCTTGTAAAGAAATGTCGTGCAATTCATTTAGCAAGGTTTTCTGACACTCAACTTTAGCTGCATTATTGGGAGTTTGACCCCATAGCCACGATTCAAAGATGGCATCACTGGCAATACGTTGAGCTGCGGCCGCTGCAGCCTGAGCAGCCGTAGTCACCTTTTTTATAGTCGCATCCGAATCCAAAGTATGACAAGCACTGCAATTACAGGCCGACAAGGGGCCGCAATAATCATTGGGGCAGCAGGAACATTGTAGTTTTTGTACACCACAATAGTGTTTGCCATCGTCACCCAGATAACATAAATTACCAGCTGCATTTACCACCGCCCACGAGGGAGACGACACCAATTCACAATCCTGTATAAGATTATTCCATAAAATTGCGGCATCTTCAGGATTACGCAGACTAGCTATAAGATCGGCACGCACCCATTTGGTGTCCAAATAGGGTAAAGGTCTCAAATACAAGTCGCTGCTAGTTGAATTTGCTGTCATTTTCTTATAATTGCAGTAGTTTTTCCAAGGAAAATTTTTGTTTGTTTAACGTTTTAATTGATTCCCGCTTTAATTATTCCATTTTCTACGCAGTTTTTAATTCCAGCTCAATGAGATCAATTTTCGATTAAAAAACTGTATTAATAAAAAAATAATAATAAATAAATTTACATATAAGGCTTAAAATTTGCAAATAAATAAAAAATACGATTTGTTTATTTTCAATGCCTTTAACCTCACGTTGTTTTTTGTTATTGTATTTACTAAATGTCAAAACTGTTGTGTTTTACAACACAATTGTTATTGTTTATTTATAAACCTGCACAAAAATAAACACACTTTGCCCTCCACCAAATAAAAGTAAACACATGTGTGTGTGTGATTGATCAAAGCTTACTTTTTTGTTGCTATTATAAATGAAATTGTTTTTGTTTTATAAAGAAAAAAAAAATAATATAAAAATTAAATCAGTGAGTGGTTTGAGGTTACTATAGCAGCCAAATGGAGTTTAGATTTTTCTTTTTGTACCTGTGCATTAAAAACTAGCAATGCCAGATTATCGGAAACCTATTTTCCCATTGTCCTAAAATTTACAATTGTATTTTTTTTGTTAATTTAAAGTTTTTATCGCTAATTTTACAAATATAATAAACGTAATAAGATTTTATTTGGTAGTACCAAATTGGTACCTATAAAATCGAGTTAACTCTTTAAAATCCGAAAATACATCTATGTAGTTGAACATAATTATGTTAAAAAAGATCTATTTTTGACATAAATCATACACATATGTAAGTGTATTTTTTCAATTAAATAAATACTAAAAAAATAAAATGTTTAGAAGAATTTTGGAATCGCGGTTGCTGTTCATGAATTTGAAGGGGTCTGTCGTTGTTCTAGAAATAATTTATTTGCAAGCTTTTTCCCTAAAAGGGTTATATCGATATTTCCACCATACAATCTGGCTACTTCATGGATAACGTCACTTTTTTGTTGGTGTAATTGTATGTGTATACAATTTAGAATTTTTTCACAAATGACCGTGTAACAATTATCAATTATTTTACACACAATAAAACACAAAACCTAATTAAAATTCATCAATTTTATACAAAATGCACATGACTTATTAACATTTTATAAAAATTTCCACATAATTATAGATTTTTAAACTAATTTTCAGCAATTTTTCTTGTATCCTTTTTTTCACACACAACTCCACCTTAATTTTTTCGTTTCTTTCTTGTCTGCTGAGGAAAATTTTCATTTGCAATGTTTTTACCAATTTTTAAGCAATATTTTCACTGATTTTTAATAAATATAATAATTTCTATTGTATTTTCACTATTTTCTGGGGTATTTTTGATTCTTTTTGCAAATTTATTGACTATTTGAAGAAATAAATTATTAAGCGTCCGCACAATTGATGATTTTTCATGTATTAATGCAAAAAAAGACGACGAGAAAATAAAATGTATGAAGAAGAAAATTTTCATATACGAATTGTCATTTAGCTGTCAAATTTGTTTTTTCGATTTTTTGCCGAGAGTGTGGGTACGAAAGTGTCAACAAAAGGAATGCAGGAAAAAAGAGAGCGGGTTTTTTGTTTATATTTGTTGTGTTTACGTTTGAGCGTAGCAAAACAAATGCTAAAAACACCTGTTGGTAAACAAAAACAAAGGGTATTTGTTGTTGTTTTGAAAAAAAGAGAATTTGTAAATAAAGATAAAATTCTCCGGAAAATAATGACAGCAAAAATGCGTTTGCTACATGTGGTTGTTTATTATTGTTAAAGAAAGAAATTTATTATTTAGGATAAAGAAAAACACCTTTATATTTTTTATAAACACATCAACTTTATTAATTCTCCCACGACTTTAACATTAATGCTATTGCCCAATAAACGATATCTTTGACGATTTGTGGTTTTAACGGGAAAATCAAAAGTTTCTGGAAAACTCATCAAGCGTGCCACTTCTCGAGGAGTAAAATAACGTAGCTTTAAGCTAAATAACAAAGTTGAACGTTCCTTCTCCTCCTCAGCACCAAGATTTTTCATTTCTTCTATTTCCTTTAAGCGGGAAAACGTACTTTGCATTTCTTTCAAGCTTAAGTGGCAATAAATTGAGCCTGTTCCCTCACTATAATGAGTATAAGCTTTTGTGAAACACATGGTATTTGAGGCTGCATTTGTTACAATATCCATTAACCACACTCTACGTTTTAAGACTTTTTCATCCAAATAAAATTCTGCCGGAATTTTGTCTTCTTCAATTAATATGGTCGATAAATTAATATTTTCTTTTAATTGTTCGTTTTCTATAGGCATTTCCAGCCATAATTTATCAGCTGGAAAGGAAAAATCTTGTGATTTCCTAGCCAAACAATAATAACGATGTCTGGTATTGGGTACACCGATTTGTGTAGGACTCAATATAAATTCTCTATAATAGAAATTTGATTTCTTTAAGTCGTTTACATATATATTTCTTGCCTGAGACTCTTCAAATCCCTTAACATTTTCCATTAAAATATATTCCACTCCTTGACACAAAGGCAACAGTTCACAAATGTGATTTAAGGCATCCGAACGTTTATCTTCTATATCACGTTTCTGGCCAACACGTGTATGCGGTTGACAGGGAGGTGACATTAGTATGCAGTTAATATGCAATTTTTCCAAAAGTTTTACACTTAACTTTTGTATATTATTGTTCATTAAACAAGTTTCTTGGTGATTAAAAGCATACACTTCATTTGCCACGGTATTGATGTCCATTGCAGCCATTACTTGACCTTTTAGTTTAGAATCTATATTAGAGGAAAATTTTTTAATGAAATGTTTTAGTTTTTCTTTTTGAACTTACATTCAAATGCATAGTGCATGCCTCCAATGCCGCTAAATAATTCAAGAATTTTTAGTTCCATTATTAAGTATTTTCCAAAAGAAATATCTCATTCAGTTCGTAAAAATATTAGACGTTTTGAGAATTGTTTTTTTGCTTGTGTTTTGTTCATCAGTTTCGTTTAAATAATAAATGCTGCCAGATGGGAAAAGTAAGAGGTTTGACAGCTATAAATGCAACTCTGTGTTTCTGTTTGTTTATAAATTATTAAGGGCATTACGGGAACATATATAATTAATTCAATTATTCAATTCAAGCATTTGAATATTAATGAATTAAAAAATATGTTTTAGTTACAGTTCGACTGTGGGTGATGCTTTTTTACCGATGATACAGCTGTCGCGCAAAAGATATTAAGTAATTAATGTTTGAACTGAAGTTTATAATAAAAACAAATTGTATTGTTAAGAACCTAGAATAACATTATGATAAAGATCGAGCCACTGTTAATCCTTGAGTTTTATAAATCAGTTCTTGAACAAGTCGAAGTACTAATTTTCTTTAAGAGTGTCGTTAAGTCGATTACCTTGTAAGAATAATTCGGAAAGTATACTATGCCTTTTTGACTTTTTTCGAATAAGTATCTTAATTTTTAATATAAACAGGTTTTATACATTTATTCCAATTAGAATTAATAAGTACGTATGTATAACTAAAAATATTTATATTATGTAGTTTTGAAAGGATTTTTTGTAAAATTTCCAAATCAATCAAATACTCGAACATAGTTTTTTTTTGCCTTTTTTATGACTTTTATGCACTATGTGAATAGTTTTTCGAATAAATGTTATATTTCATATTGCATTATATTTTTTAAATAAACTTTTTATTCTGCCATCTAGTGGGAAGTAGCAAGCATTAAAATAATATAAACAAAAAATCGATTACCCACATTCACCAATTGTACAGCACTGCTGCGAATAACAACAACTACGACGTAGATAAATGTCAATTGAAGAATATCACCAGAGACCTGAGTCGATGCGATTTAGAACCGCCGTAACCGATTCAGATTTATACTACTTGAAAATTTTTTCTGTATTTTGTATAATTCGTTTTAAAGTTTTACCATTTTCTGAAAATTTTTCTAATTTAATATTATATATCTTTTTATTTAAGGAAGTCTTATTTTTTATTTCCAATAATAAATTTGTCCGACGCAGCTTTTGCTTATCGTTCAATTTATATACCACGCCACGGATATCTCTGAGAATATGTAATCAAAGCAGAAATGAACATTTGTCATTCTGTCGTAACAATCTGTATAAAGTTTGGTATGTTTATCATGGAAAACTACATGATATATGACGATCCGATGATAAACAAACATTATCACTGAAAATTAAAAACTAATACAGTTGAAAGCTTATCCGGCTTTATAGCTGATGTTATGCCGCCGCCGAAATTTTTAGTGTCAGCGTCGACATTAATGTTTGTTGACGCAGGTCTCCGAATACCACAGAGAAAAAAACGCAGTAAATTTATTAATTGAAAATTTTTCTTATTCGTGCGCCAAAAATATTAATTTCCCCCATTAAAACTAACAAACATAAACAAATAATGCAAAAGTTGTTTAAAATTAAAGAAAAATATATTGAAAAACTAATAATTGTTTAAAGAAAAAGAAAACGAGTTTCCCCAGGAAAAAATTATAGCCTCCCTCAGTAAAAGGCGTAACAAAACAAGCGAAAAAAACAAAAAATCTAAAGTCTAAAAAAACCTAAAAAACTTTGTTAAATTTAGAATTTCACCAAGAAAATCCGTATTTTTTTGGAGGAAATGTTTAATAATTTATTGCAAAAGTGGCGTTTGTAAGCGATAATTTAAGTTTTGAACGATATTTTCTTCAGAAAATGCAGGTGAGTGGGAATGGAAAAAATTGAAAAAAATTTTGTGGAGTCTCAATATCAAAAAAGAAATGGAAAAATTGTATGTGTTTGAATGTGTGTCTGCATGTTTGGCGTTTTTTCTCAAGGAGTCTTCTTGAATAAAAAATGCAATTGTTGACATAACCTCAATAAACATTAAAAAATATAAACAAAAATATTTGATGATAATAATAATTTTTCCTTTATTTTGTCACAGCAAGTGGACGATCCACCCTATCTCCAAGTGGGCACGGAGGTTAGTGCCAAATACAAGGGAGCCTTCTGTGAAGCCAAAGTTAGTGAGGTAGTACGCAATATAAAAGTTAAGGTTGCCTACAAACAAGGTCTCGGTTCGGGTGTTGTTTCGGATGACGACATTAAAGCCTCTCCCGGACAATTAAGAGTTGGTGCTGTAGTCGAAGTACGTCATCCAGATCGTAAGGATTATGTAGAGGCCACGGTCACTAAAATACAAGATTGCTCCCAGTATACGGTGGTTTTCGATGATGGCGACATCACCACTTTGCGTCGTACCGCTTTGTGCATTAAGAGTGGTCGCCATTTCAATGAGAGTGAGACTTTGGATCAGTTGCCCCTAACGCATCCCGAGCATTTTGGCAATCCGGTGGTGGGAGGTCGTCGCGGCAGGCGTCGGGGCCAAATGAACGACGACAGCTCGGATGAGGATGATGAAAGTGATGCCAAGGAAGTAATCAACGAGAAGGAAGAGCATATTGGTAAAGTTGTTTGTGTGGAAACGGAATCAAAGAAGAAGGATAAGGAGAAATGGTTTCCGGGTTTAGTGGTGGCTCCTACTGCCCAGGCTACAGTGCGTATACGTGTTAAAGATGAATATTTGGTGCGTTCCTTTAAAGATGGTCGCTATTATACAGTGCCTAAAAAGGAGGCCACCGAGTTTACCCGTGAGGCGGCAGCTAAACAAGATGGTCCAGCCGTCCAAGCTGCTCTGGAGTATTTGGATAGTGATGTCTTACCTAACCATTGGGATCGTGATGTTTTGTTTGGTCTCAGCAACTCTTCAAGTGAAAATGAAGATGAAATTGATTCTGACTCCTCAGATGATGAGCCGCGTGAGGAAAAAGATCGTTTTGTGGCCCAACTCTACAAATACATGGATGATCGAGGCACCCCACTCAACAAAGTGCCATCCATACAAAATAAAGATGTAGATCTCTATCGTTTATTTCGTGCCGTTCAAAAGCGTGGAGGTTATAATCGTGTAACTTCACAAAATCAATGGAAATCTATTGCTGTGCGTCTGGGCTTTGCCCCGGTTACCGTTAGCATTACGAATTTGGTGAAACAAGCCTTTAAGAAATTTCTACAGCCCTATGGGGAGTTTCACCGTAAGTTGGGCTGTTCAATGTTAATGTCACCCCGCAATTCCAATCGCAGTAAAGGGCGCAGTTTAGTTCGTGCCAATTCAGTGGCTTCACCCAAACCACAAGATGTCAATAAAGAAGTCTCTACGCCCATTTCAAAACTAGCCACCACTTCTAACAGCAGTTCTTCATTAGCTCTAGCTTCTGCACCCTCATCCTCTACTGCAGCCAATGCCTCCATTACCGAAGAATCAGAAAATACTAGTGAATCTAGTAGTCAAGAAACTGTGCAAAAAAATAAACGCAAATCTTCATTAGGCGGTGCCTCCACCACTTCAACTACAAAAGTCAAAAGTTTAGTAGAAAAATATGAAGAGAAAACCGTAAAAGATAAAGATGAAGGAGATGTGCCTTTGTCCAAAATAAAAGCTGCTGCAGCTAGCAAGGAACGTGAAAAAGAGGATGCTAAGGAAAAAGAACGTGAAAAAGAGCGTGAGAGGGAGAAGGAGAAAGAACGCGAGAAAGAAAGAGAACGCGAAAAGGAGAAGGAAAAAGAGAAAGAACGTGAAAGGGAAAAGGAAAAAGAAAAGGAGAAGGAAAAGGAAAAAGAACGTGAGCGCGAGAAGGAGAAAGAAAAGGAACGTGAGAGAGAACAACGCGATCGTGAGAGGGAAAGAGATAAAGAAAAGGAGAAAGAGAAGGATAAAGAAAGTGGCGGCTCTAAGGATTCATCGGGACAAGTAACACGAGATTCATCACCATCTGGTAAGTTGGAAAATTCAAAATTTTATTTCACAATGTATATGTAGTTTCTGAGTATAGGAGACCATTCTGATTCCATTAGTAGAATGTAATGATCCAAAGGTAGAGAAACAAAAGACTAGAAAAACAAAACAGTAAAAAAATAAAAGAGGATTCTTCTTCGATTCCTAAGGTTTTAAACTTTTGTTCGAACATTTTATAAAGTTGCTAAAAGAAGATATTTTTTAAAGAAAGTTTTTTAAACAAATGTTTAAAATATTTTTATATTTTTCTAAAAAAAAAAACAAGTTTCATGTTTTTTTAACAAAAATATTTTTTTATTAACTAAAAATTATTTTTAATTCATTTTATTTTGAAATTCAAAACTCTAAAAATTATTTAATTTCATCTTTGGTTCTTAACTTAATAAACTGCCAGTTAATTTTTACAAGTCTTTTTAAAAAAATAACATTCCAAAAATTTTAATAATTTTAAATCTATATGCAAAAAATATGCTTCCTCTTTACACTCTTTTTCGATTCCTAATCGACAATAATTTTAACACGATGATAGGCATTCGATAGAACACCACGTAAATTCCAAATATTTTCAAATTGTTCTGGTTGTACATTGTAGGCTGAATCTACAGCCTTTGCCCAGATTTCTACTTCCTTTCCCTTTTGCTTGGGATCCACAGGAATGCGTATTGTCCACAAAGACCAGCCATAGTGGCGACCATCAGGTTCATCTTCTTGTTCCAAAGTGGCTACATGCCAACTTTTACCTTGATCAGCGGTTAAGTCTACACGTACAATACGACGACCACCACCAGACCAAGCATAACCACGTACTTCTACAAAACCATCCTCGGAAACCTTAACTTTATCACCATGAGCGGGAGTACAAATAGCTGATGTTACTGGCATGGCTTGTATGGCAGGAGATTTTGTAAAGTCCACGGTATCCCAATCGGTACTAGGACTGAAACCTTTATAATCATTCTGTTGCCAATGCGAGCTGGATTCATTTTCCGATACCTCTATACGTGTCAGCCATTTAACATTACGGGCTCCTACAGTGCCTGGTACAATAGCACGTATGGGAAAACCATGATCACGATTCAAAGGTTTACCATTCATTTCATAGGCCAATATAACATCACCTCTTTCATCCATAGCTTTCGCTAGAGGTATAGAGGCACCATAGGGATTAGCAGTGGGATCTAAATCAGCACCTTCAAAAATAACATGTAATTTTTCGTTAGATTTAACACCCATGGCTAATAAAACATCACGCAAACGTGCGCCCGACCATTTAGCATTACCCACAGCTCCCGCACTCCAGGATAGGCCTTAAAAACAAAATATTTAAAATTTAATACAAATTTAATATCTGTTCATTAATCACATTACCTTTAACACTTTTAAATTTAGTCATTTCCGAACGTCTATTACCACCACACATTATAGCTGCCGATACTGTGTGCTTGGGTAAAGCTTTTATATCTTCAAAAGTTAATACCTTTTGCTCTATCTTAGCCCCCGCTTGAGGAGTGCTAATTTCTATTTCTAATTCATAAGAATCGATATCAATTACTGGCACTGGTAAATGATTTCTAACATAGAAAAACTCATTGGGAGTGTACAAGTTCTCTGCTAATAGCGATAAAGGAGGTTCAGCATTAAAGGGTCTCTCAGAGGCAGGCTTTAACAAAGGATGTCTTTTAGGTTCCATGGCCCAGGGTGAACCCATATCATCAGTGCTCACCTCATCTTCTGGACTTATGTTACCAATACGAAAAGATTCCAACAGTTTTAAGATTTCCTTATTATTATGTTGCTGATAAATAGCCCAAAAAGGATCTATGGCACTGCCCGCACCCAACATAATCTTATCACTACCCGGATGATTAGGTATAAACTTGGTGATATCATACACCCCAATGCCATAAGTTACCCAAACACCCTTTTCCAAACTGTTATGTTTATTAATTTCCTCCAATTTATAAGTGGGTAAATCCTTACGTTGTGTAGAATGCCATGATTTAATAACCTCCTCATCATCATCGTTATTGTCTGACTTTGTTTGCTTACTACTACTAGCAGATTTATTTGTAGCTTCTAATGATTTCATTTGTACCTTTTTTAATTTCTCCATATTATCGAATACCAAATAGCCCAATGTAATGCCACCCAATGTAAATAATGTATAAATGGCATTACTAGTTTTTGGTTTGTTCTTTGTGGCATTTTGTTGAGATTTATATCTAAATTGTTGCTGTTGTTGTTTGTGTTTATTATTTGTAGCACTTAAGTGAAACTTCACTCCTGTACTTAGACATCTAAGGCCGGTGTTAGAGGTGGTTAGAGACGAGTTGGTGAATTGTTTAGCTGCTTTTAGTAGAAAACTCATTTTGGGAGGGGTGTCTCGGGACTGAAATTTATAGGAATTGATGGGAATTAAAGACATTTTTAGTTATAAAATGCAATGTTAGTAAGTTTGTATGTTAGTTTATTTAAAAAATTTTAACTGAAATTTGGCCCTAAAGAGTGAACCTAATGGGAATGGGAAAACATTTCAAAAATACATTTTTTAATTTCGAAAATAATTTAAAAATTATTATGAATTTTAAAGTATTTCCAAAAGTAGTTGCAAAAATTATGTTGTTTAACGCAAGTTTGAAAATTCGAAGTTATTTTGGAAAATTCGAAATAGGTTCAAAACACCTAACTGATATATAAATCATGAGGATTCATATAAAAATAATTTTAGTTTTATTTAAAGGTCAATTTCTAATATTTTAAAGTATTTTTAATTTTGTTAAAATATATCAGATATATTCGAAAATTCGATCTTATGTTCGAAAAACTTATTGATGATGAAAAATATGATTTTAATTAATTTTTTAGTTTGAAATCAAATTTTGCGAAAAAAAAATAAATTTTTTGTAAAAAATAAAACTTTTAGGAAAAATTCCGATTTTTAATAAAAATTTTAATTTAGAGATATTTTGAATTTTTTTGAAAAAAAATTAGATTTTAATTGAATTTATGGGTTTTTAGTGAAAAATCTAAATTTTTGTGAAAATTGGAATTTTTAGTAAAAAGTCAAATTTTAAGTGAAAAATAGAAATTTTTAGTGAAAAGTGAAATTTCATCAAGTGTTTAGTGAAGAAACAGATTTTCAATGAAAAATTTACTTTCAGTTAAATTGGAATTTATATAACGTCTCGTTATTGGTCATAAAACCCATTGCTAAAATTTTCTATCAAATTAAAATTCAATACATTACATTACAGCAATTACAATCGGATTATAATTGGACACAGTTAAAAACCTTCCCAGTTGGAAATTTCTTAAAGATGTCTTATGTAAATACTCTATGACTTTTTAAAATAACTGCCAAGATGTTGAGCACCTGAGTGAGTGGGATTGGCTCTGCAATCAAAAAGGTGAAGTGTGCCGTGTGGACCTTCACCACAAGCCAGGCATAGGTTGATTATGGTGCGGTTTATAGGAGAACAATAGGCATTGCTCCATCCAGATATCAGTAGAACCAGAATTAATCTTGTTTTACATGGCAGTATGTGCTCTTTCCTTTTTTGCAATAGGTGGTGTTCGATCTCCAAGTACGATATGTTTACCTCAGCTTTATGAATATAGTTTAGAGCTGCGATATACGATGCGTTATCAAGCGGATCATGTATATAAATTTCTATGCATTTTGTATTGACTTTGTCGAAATTTTAAATAAAAAACGTCTACGACAACGACTTCGCATACGACAACGATACTCGTAATAAGGGGGCATATCTTATAAATCGTAAGAGTCCCTGCCTACCTATCATAAAGACATTCCACAAACAAAACTTGATAATATTCTCCTAAAAAAAAGATTCTAATATAAATAAAATTTATAGATACAGAGAATCATAATAAAATATTTTTTTAAGATTGGTCTGTAAATGGCTCTATATTCTACATAAAGTCCAATACCGATAACTACATATTTTATACTGTTGTCAGATACCTTATAGTTTGATTTGATCGTTTATATCATTTCTATGTTGTTATCTTTAATTATTTTTTATTATTTAATATGTTTATCATAAGTAGGGTATTAGCATTATCGTCTAGACCGTTAATAATTTTCCTCCAATTGTTTTATAAGTGAAAGTGTAATTGATTTATATTGCGATGTAAAAAATTAGGACCCCCTATACTTTTTGAATTTAAAATTCTAGCTAAAAAAACTAAAATGAACCGGTTTTCTTTTACTATACCTCCTCATTGTCCATGAATATTATTGATAACACTAGATCCATACTAATTTCCAAAAACAAAAATATATTTCATAAAACCAAAATAAAACTTATGACCTGCACACGCATCTTATCAGCTCAATATCATCCATACATTTAGTATGATGGTTTTGTCAACATTTTTTTATTAATACTTTTCGGCTAGTTGCCCATTTGGTTTATATTAAAATAAAAACACTTGAGATACTATTTGTCCACATGTTTTTAATTGCACTTCAGTTTTCTTTAATAATTCTTTTTAGTTCATATTTTAAACATTAATTATTTAATATTTTTTACCTATTTCTTAGACGGTTACAATTTATGCAAAAAATTTTTTTTGTTATTTTTATTTTAAATAAATTTATCGGCAAATTTTTTCGCTTTTCTTTTGCTTCGCTATTTTAACAACAAACGTCAAAATCCACAGTTAGTGGATAACTGAAACTAAAATAAAAGTGTTGTTTTTAAAGAAAACAAGAAGGGAGTGAGAGAAGCAAACAACTATTAAAAGAGGAAACGCAAAGTGAGAGAGGAGCTATAGTTGTAAAAGCTTTAGTATGGGTGGATGAAAAATCAATTTAAAAGAAATATTGAAAAATATTGTATAAAGTTTTGTTTTCTTACAAAAGCTTTAGTTAGGACCCAAACCATACAGACTAAACTTTTGAAAGCTTTATTATTTATATTTTTCTGAAATCTATAAGCGGTCTAGAACGGGATCGGTTACCTTTTTATAAGCAGTAAAATCTATTTTTGATCAGAAATGTGAATGATCAAATGATATAGCGGAGTTTAAAAGGTTTTACTTAGAAAATATAAATTTTTAGTCAAAAATACGTGTGATCACACATCGATCTTATTTTCTCTTATTTACAAAGTTATTACGCGTGCTAGGATTTTTGCGTTTTCTCAGTGAAATTTGACTTTTGTTCTGAAATATAAGTGATCACTACTCATGCTCTTTTTCTTAATTCAATGCATATTTATCGAGTTAAAAAGAGCTTCTATCCTAAAATACAATTTTCATCTAATTACCGTTATTTCCCTGATACGGGATTTCCAGCGCTAATAATTTACCATAAATAACACATTCTATATGAATTCCTATTTTAGGTTCAAATGTCTCTAACAAAAAGGATAAGACACAACGCAAGCAGTCTTCCCAGAATGATGATAAACGTAGCAATAAACGTCGTAAAGATGAAATAGTTGTAGAAAAGATAGATACAGGTGACTTTGTGGTAGAAACTGGTGATAAACTAAAAGTCTATTATCATGAAAAGAAAGTAACATACGAGGCTAAGGTTATTGAAATTACCTTGCAACGCGGTACACCCATGTATTTGGTGCATTATACCGGTTGGAATAATCGTTATGATGAATGGGTACCAAGAGAACGTATTGCTGAAAATTTAACTAAAGGATCGAAATTTAAGGGTGGTGGCAGAACATCTAGTTCAAGTGAAAAATCTAAGGAAAATCCACCAAAACCACCATCGGCAGCTTCATTGGCTTCAACACCAGCAGGATCGGCCACAAATAGTGCTGCCTCCTCGACATCATCAACTACACAACAAGCGGTAGTATCAGCTTCGAAAACACCCATAGCAGCTGGTAAACGGGGTCGTGGACGTAGTGACTCTATGCCTCCGAGATCAACTACACCTTCCTCAGTGGCCTCAAACTCTAGTCGTACTAAATCACCAGCAACATCGTCGGCTTTGAAAAAACGTCCCCAAAGACAAACACCCAATTCGGCTAGAAGAACTTCGGCTAATGTTTCCGATGTTTCTATAGCTACCGAGGAAGAATCGGATACAGATTCTGATGAACCTGTTAAAAGACCCATACGCAGTATGAAAGAATCTGCTAAGGGAGTAAAGTCTCCCGCTAAATCTAAACAATCTATTTCAGCACCCAATAGTCAATCGGAAACAGATGATCAAGATGATGAGGAGGATGATGAAGAAGATATGCCAAGTACCAGTAAGTCTCTGGTACAACGTAAAGGACGAGATTATGATCTAAATCAAATACGTTCTGAACTAAAAGGCTTCCAGAGTATAAAAACCTCCATAGAAAATGAGGATTCAGTAAAAGAAACTAAAGATATTAAGGAAAGTAGTAGTAACCTTAATAAAATTAAAATGGAAAAGAACGAATTTGACATGAAGCCATCAGTAAATCCTTCAAACTCTTCTTCCCTTAATCTGAAAGAAGAATGTAAACAGGAAGCTAAAGACGAGCCACGTAAACGTTCTTCTACTGAGATTTCTTCAGAAACCGATTCGTTTGGTGATGATGAGTCGCAATCTTCCGATAAGACTACACAACTCGAAAATATGAGAAAGAAATTCCAACAAATTATAAATGCTGAAAAATTAAGATCATTAGACAAGCCACAAATGGCCTCTAAAACTTCCACCACATCGATGGGTAATACTCGAGTAGTGGAAAAAATCATTAAAGAACGAGAGAGTGAGAAAAGGCAGGAAACCCTGAAAGCTAAACCTTTTATAAAACAAGAAGAGTCAAAATCTTCGTTGGGTGTTATAAATATAAAACAAGAACCAGATTTAAAAACGGAAGCAACAACACCACTCAAGGATGAAGAGAAGAAACCAGTCTTAAGTGTCACGCCAGAAACAAAAACTGTTATATTACAACCCACTAGATTCCCTGCTTCTGCAACATCATCCTCCGGCTTAAGTATGCCCAGTAAATATACTTCAGTTATAGTGGAAAAACCTCTATCAGTGGCTAAGAAATTAGAAACTTCATTTGGTAAAAAAATAGAGACTCCCAAAAAGGGTTCTTTGACAGAATCCTTAGCCGCTCATACACAAACAGCTAAAAAATTCATTGAACCTAACTTACATAAAGAAATTATTAAAGTTGAGCCACCAGCCGCTTGTTCACCCTCCTCCACATCTTCAACCTCCTCTTCTACGTCATCATCATCAAATACTTCTTCCTCGTCTGGTTCAAGATTTTTGCCCGACATGAGTAAATTGGACATATCAGGTAGTTCTTCGTCTACTTCCACATCGTTATCTTCACCATCTACCACTTCGACTTCTTCTACTTCTTATGCCAGTGCTTGTGCCAAGGAAACAAAGGTTTCATCGTCTGTTATCAATAAACCCAATTCACCAGATGTTTATGAATTCAAGGACAATGAACCATTTGAATTTGAAATACGTAAATCACCCATGGTCCAATCGAATACTTCTTCTGTAATAACCGCCAATTTAGGAGCGGCTGCCAGTTCCAGCTCAACAATAACACAACGTAATAAGTCTAATGTTAAGACCGAGCTTCATAATACCTTGGGACCAAATCCTATGTCGGCGTTGGTTAATCGTAAAAAACGTGGTTCACCCATGAAAGAATCGGTAATAGAAAAAGCTAAACTTTTAAAATTGGAAGAGAAGTCCACCACACCCAGTCCCCTAGTAGCAGATGCCAAATTATTGCATCATTCATCAGTATCCACTGCAACCAATAGTACGGGCAACTCTTCTACCCCTATTAAGACACAAATTTCGGCACAAACTAAAACAAGCGCAAGTACAACAATGAATGCTCCAGCTCTGCCAAAATCTATACCACCCACTAATACTCCAGCCTCGTCGGCTTCTACTCTATTGGCTCCAGTAATAACGCCACAAAAACAACAAGGAGAAAACTCTGCCTTCGATACTCTGCGTAAATCTCCCAGCTTTAATTTGAACATAAATGCCTTAAATGAGGAATTGGCACAAACTGTTCAAGAAACTACCAGGGCCTTAACTGATGCCCTACAATCACCACAAACTCCTGTCATACCCACCAATCCTTCGGAGATTACACCCACGAAGACCTTACCCGATAAGTCGTCAAATGTCTTGCCATCATCCTCTACAGCGCATTCTACCTCTACCATAAAAGCTACTGCAATAGTTCAACCCATAGTAGCCTCTCCCAAATTGTCTACACCTCCTAATATGGCAACCGCTCCCACCGCAAAACCACAAGTTGGCAGTCCCTTCATAGAAACACGCAGCGTATTTGAGTTGTCATTTGGTGCTGGCTCCAGTAGTCGTGAAAATAAATTTGAATTGGAAAATGCTAAAGTCTTGTTGTCGGCTACTGGTGGAGCTTTTGATTTTGACCCTTCTAAATTGGAAACAAAACCTACCACTTCCTCCATAGCCGATAAAGTATTAAAGGCCATATCCCAAAAGAAAGAGGAAGAAGAGAATAAAAAGCAAGAAGCTGCTGCAGGACAAACAAAAGATAAAGAGACAGCCGATACAAAAGATGAAAAACCCACAATGTCTGGTTTGCCGTCATTATTAACAAGTAGTTTAAATACAAGCACAACTATTAAATCTTCGTTAGAAAATTTAACACAAACAAATCCATTTGGCACCAACTCTTCTTCTGGTACTTTGCTGAGCGAACCTTTAAAAATCAATACGGACATTACTTCATCATCCTCCTCTTCGACGGGTCTGTTAAGTGGTCCTCTGAACACCTTCTTGGCCAATAAGCGCACACCTTTAACTTCCCCCGAACCGAAAATGGGTATTTTAGAATCCATGGGAGGCACCAAGAATCAGCTAACGGAGACCATACAAAAACTAGAATGTGCTATACAAAGACGTACACCAGTCACTAGTCATCCAGTGACACCAACCACTCCTCTATCTTCCACCAATCCCGAAACATTCTCGGATGATAGCAACGACAGTACAGACTCTGAACGAAGATTGGTAATAGAAGATGTGGCTGAAGATTCAGGAGCTACTACCACACCTGTAGAACAGAAACCCAGTCCTGTATTACTAGGACCAGAGTCGTGTAAACCCTCGGCCACAGCAGTTAAACTAGAAACAACCATGGGTGCCGCCAAAGTGGCCTATGCTACACATCATGACATTCCGGCTCCTATACCCATTAAGGCGGTTACTTCCACTACTCTAACAAGAAATCCTTCTTTAACCGCGTCAGTGGTTACTACAGCATCCTCAAATTTGATTAGTATAACGCCGCCTACTACTTCGCTAGTAAATAAAATAATACCACAAAATGCCGCAACATCAGTGGGATATCAAAATGCTCCCAAACCCGTTATACAAGTCAATCCACAGCAAACGCTGTCTTCAAGTAATTTAACACAAACTATACAGAAATCTGTATTAATAATGCCCACAGCTGGTGCTCAAAATCAACAAACACAAATTGTTAGCGACAAAAAGCAAGAGATTACCTCCCACATGGGACAAACTTCAACACCATCAACTACTTCTACACCCCATAAACTGGCAACAAGTTCTGTGCGATCAAATACGGTGGTAACGGCTTCTGCAGGAGTTCCCATAGTTTTGCCCGATATACCAGCTTCAGTAGTTGTTGCCTCTACAGCAGTGCCCTCGGTAATGGCTGCCGCCCAGGCAGCTGCTGCTGCTTTACAAACTCCCAAGCAAACGCCACAAAAACAATTGCAACAGCAAAACCAACAGTTAGTAGTAACACAATCTCAATCAACTTTACCTACCACCATAACAAAATCCAATCTAGTAACCACTACATCAACATTGCTACCAAATCCTACACAATCCCACATCACAGCATCCTCCGTACAAGCCTCTAATCCCACAGCATTTGTGTCCACAGCTAAAACCTTCGAAAACTCTACAACCATAAGACCCATACCACAAAATCTTAAACCTATTACCACATCCGGCCTCATACAAACACCTTCAAAGGGCGGATTTCAACCACTCTCGGCACCCAGCAATCCCACACCAGCCCCAACATCTACATCTGGTTTTTATCTGGACCCAAGAACCGAATTACGGCCAGATGATGGTCTAAAGCCTTTGGGTGATATACCAAAACCTACAAATCTGCCAATAATAAATCCCCTAAATCCACACTCTAATCTTGCAACTAAAGACATAGCACCCCCACCACCTTCAGCGACTCTGGTAGCCGTGGCCTCCTCTACGTCAGCAGCTGAAACAACAACCACAATACCTGATCCTCACAATGATTCCATTATACTATTGAGATGTGAAGAAACAATACCAGGAAGTCCGGCTTCGGTTATAACAGGACGTGAAGATTCTCAAGAAAGAACAGCCACTTCCGTAATGCCCGACTCAAGTGTTACGGCTGATAAAGACTTTTCTAATGTACAATCAAACAACAAAAGCTTGCCCACTGGTTCTTCTACTGGTGCAGCTGCTGCAGCGGTAACAACTTCAGCTACCACTACCACCACGGCAACCACAAGTAGTTCACCCAACGATTCGGGTAGTCAGGAAGACGAGTCCAGTGAAGATTTGAAGAAATCTGTAGATGTAGAAAATGAAGTGTCACCACGTAAGCGAAGAAGACCACGTAAACAGGCTGATAATACCGCTATGGTAACGGAACAGCAGCAAACACATCAGCAACAAACTCAACATCATCAACACTCAAAGAGACGGAGAGCGATGCCGTGCAATAAAAAGAATACTGGTGAGTACAATTTTGTTTAAATTGGTAATACATTAGTAATTGATTACAACTTGGAATTTCAAATTTTGAAGGAAGTATATTAAATTTTAAATAGAAATCTTAAAATTGGAATTTCCTAAATTTATTGAACTGATCTATAGTCAGGATTCTAGATTGATCTATAGTCAGGACTCTAGACTGATCTACAGATTGGTCTATAGATTGATCTATAGACTGGTCTATAGATTGATCTATAGACTGGTCTATAGACTGATCTATAGACGGGTCTATAGACTGATCTATAGACTGATCTACAGACTGATCTATAGACTGATCTATAGACTGATCTATAGACTGATCTATAGACTGATCTATAGACTGGTCTATAGATTGATCTGTAGACTGGTCTATATCCTAGTCAATAGATTGATCTATAGTCTGGTCCATAGACTGATCTATAGTCTGGTTTATAGACTGATCTATAGTCTGGTCTATAGACTGATCTATAGACTGATCTATAGACTGATCTATAGACTAGTCTATAGACTGATCTATAGACTGGTATATAGACTGGTATATAGACTGATCTATAGACTAGTCTATAGACTGGTCTATAGACTGATATAAAGACTGGTCTATAGACTGGTCTATAGACTGATCTAGAGACTGGTCATTAGACCGAACCATAGTCTGGACTGTAGAAATAAAAATATTCAATGTTCAATTTATTTATTGGCAAGGTCAAAAATTGTTAATAATGATATATTTTTCTAACAGCTTCCGATAGTGATGACAATTCCGATAATGTTTCACAACGCAGTGCACACCATGGTACACGACATCAACAACACAATTTATCGCAACAACAAACGCAACAATCTACTACACCTGGTTCTAAACCATGTCCCTATAATTTCCTAGTGCAATTGGGTAAGTTACCTAACAGTCAAACATATAAATAAAAAAAATTCATTAATTATTTAACTTTATTTTCTTTCAGATCCTTCACTCAATCCCGATCAGTGTATAGCAATTTTATTAAAACAAATCCAAGATTTACGTAAAACGTATAACATAATCAAAAGTGATTTGGCCAGTATTGATAGGAGACGTAAAAAACTACGGCGCCGTGAACGTGAAAAGAAACAGCAGCAATTGCAAAATCAACAACAAATGAAAGTTGGTTCATAAGAACCAACGCACTTCATCATTTTGTGTATACAATTGTAGCATTTCATAACATTTTAATTCTAAATTCAGGCGTATTTCTCTTTTTTTTTATTATTGTTTGTCGAATTTCAAAAAAATCCTTTTATGTAAAAATATTTGTCCATAATTGTAGTTTAGAATTCCTCAAAGAATAATTATATTTTCTTGTAAAGAAAGAAAAAATAGTGTAGGAATTTTTTTCTCTTGAATGATTTGAAAGGCAAACAAATTTTTCTTGTTTTAATTTTTTAAGGAAATAAGTTAATATCAATATGCATTAAAGCAAATATACACACATATATATTATATTATTATATAAATATATATATGCAAATATAATCTGTAGAATTTACATCGTAGAATGTATAAATAATGAAAAAACACTCAGATTTTAACTTTTATTGTGAATATATATTATACATATTTGAAATAAATAAAGAAAAAACATTTAATAATAAAAACAATTTTAGTAGTTTTAATTAAGTTACAGAAGAACAAGAAGTCCTAATTTCGAACTGATCTATAGTCAGGAATATAGATTGATCTATATTCTGGACTATAGACTTATCAATATTCTGGACTATAGATTGACATATAGTTTGGATTATATTGACTATGGACTGTTTATAGCCTGGATTATAGACTGATTTAAAGTCTCGAATATAGACCGATCTAGATTATTTTCTATAGACTGAAATAGAGTCTGGTCTATAGAATGATCCATAGTATGGACTATAGACTGATCATAGTCAGCACTATAGACTTGACAAATCTATAGTCTGGACTATATAATGATCTATAGTCAGGATTATAGATTATTCTATGGAAATTCTCAAATTTGAATAGAACATTTTATTTTCGAAATTAAATTTCCAATATTGAATTGCTAATATCGAACAGAAATTCCCGATTTCGAATAAATTTTATTGATTATTTCGAATATAAATTCTCATTATACCCTACACCACTTTAGTGGGGAGGGTATATTGGATTTGTGCTGATGTTTGTAACATATAAAAATATTCGTCCTAGACTCACCTTAAAGTATACCAATCGGCTTAGAATCGTTTTCTGAGTCGATTAAGCTATGTCCGTCCGTCCGTCCGTCTGGCTGGCTGGCTGGCTGTCCATGTAAACCTTGTGCGCAAGCTACAGGTCGCAATTTTCAAGATAATTGGATGAAATTTGGCACGCATGTTTTATTTGACCCAAGGACGAAGCCTATTGAAAATTGTTAAAATCGGTCCATTATTTCACCTAGCCCCCATAGAACAGAACTCCCCGAAAAGGGCTTCTGAGCTCATAATTATGTTAAATATACAGATATATCGATAAAATACGGCATAACTAAGATTTATAGAAGTCTTGATAACCCTGCCAAATTTCATAAAGATCGGGCCCCATTTGACCCTAGCTCCCATACAAAGTCCCCTTCAGAAAATTACTTGAATGTCCCAAATTAACTTATAAACACAAATATCGCGATGAAATTCAGCACAATAAAATATTATGTAAATATAAATATATTCACAAAATTTTATCGGGTTTGGTCCATATTTGCCCCTAGCCCCCATATAAAGCCTCTTTCAGAAAATTTGTTTTTCATCCATAAATTGCTTAAATGTATCGGAACAAGGGAATATTGAAGATAAATGCGATATTATGAAAAATAAATCACATTTAATATTCATAACTGGTGTAGGGTATCAAATGGTCGGCCACGCCCGACTATACTTTCTTACTTGTTTTAAAATATATATGGCACACTTTCAATAGAAATTCTCAATTTCGAATAAAAATTTTCAATTTTGAATAGAATATTAAGGTTTTAAATAAAAATTTTAATTTTCGAATACAATTTTAGAATTCTGAATTCAAGAATCAAGAATTCTCACATTCGAATTTCATAGATTAAACAACAAATTAAAACCAAAACCATACAAATCGTTTCAACATACATATCTTTATTTGTTGCAATAAAACTAATTCACTCCATTAACTACCATCTATGAGACCGAATAGCCACCTTCCAAATTCAAATGATGGCCATTAATAAAACTCGATTTTTCGCTCAGCAAATAGACCATGGCATCGATAACCTCCTGCACTTCACAAAATCTATGCAAAGGTATATGTGCCAATAAGGGATCAGCCTTAGCGGGATCACTCCAATTATCACGACCCATTTTTGTCAAGACCACAGTAGGATTAACCGAATTTACACGTATTTTACGTGGACCCAATTCTAAAGCTAATGAACGGGTCAAAGAATCAACAGCTGCCTTGGTGGCACTATAAGCAGCATGACCATCAAATGATCGTGAGGCTGCCAGAGAAGAAACCATAACAATACTAGAATTGTCTTTAAGTTTAGGTAATAAAGTTTGGGTAACATTAAAAACGGCCTTAATGTTGACATCGAAGGTGCTGAAATTAAGAATTTCACAAATTATTATTATAAAATCTAATGTATATAGTTCACTTACTCATCAAAATCTTGTTCGGTTAGTTCACTAAAAGGTTTAATGATCGCAATGCCGGCATTATTGACCAGTCCATCTAATGTGGGTACCCTTTGTAATTGTTGACGCACTTGTTGCCAATCTTTTAGATCGATTTGTAATGTTTGTATGGTTGGTTGTTGTGTTTTTAACTCTTTCAACTGTTCGGCTGATCGCGCTACAGCGATAACATTTGCCCCTGCCTCGGCTAATTGTTTACACAAAGCATTACCAATGCCTTTTTTTTCGAGATGATAAACATTTTTAATCAGTTTATGGCATTTAGATTAGCGGTAATAGAGATTAAGTAATGTGTATTTGTTTACTTACCTGCTCCAGCACCTGTAACTAAAATAGTTTTATTTTTCATGTCCTCATACATCTTTGATGTTTTATTGTTGGTGGACGGTCGGTCTAACTATTTGACAAATGCAGCTGTTTGTTTTCAGTTTAGTAATTGTACTGAAATGTTTTTCCGTATCTCTCTATTGTTTTATACGTTCATAGTTATTTATGCAAAGTTTTTAATTAGTGTCGTATGTGGACTTCATTAGTAAAGCTTTAATTTAGTATAAGCTTTTTTAAGTTTGTCTAACTTTAGTAGAAAAGCATGTACAGGGTTTAACAAAAAGAGATGTTTTTAACATTTTCTAGTCTGAACTAGATCTATACTGAATGGGCTGCAGACTGATCTAAAGTCTGGACTATAGACTGATCTATGGTATGAACTATGGGCTGATCTATGTATATTCTGTACTACAGATTGATCTATAGCAAGGATTTTATACTGATAGACTGCTCTATAGACTGATCTATTGTCTACACTGTAGACTGATCAATAGTCTGGACTATAGACTGATCTATAGTCTGCTCTATAGACTGATCTATATTCTGCACTATAGACAGATCTATAGTCTACAAAACAGACTGATCTATAGTCTGCACATAGACTGATCTATATTTTGGACTATAGACTGATCTATAGTCTGGACTATAGACTGATCAATAGTCTGGACTTTAGACTGATCTATAGTGTGAACTATAGAATGATCTATAAGTCTGGACTATAAACTGATCTATAGTCTGGACTATACTTACCTATTGTCTGCACTATAGACTGCCCTACAGTCTGTACTATACAGTGATCTATAGTCTGGACTATATACTGATCTATAGTTTGGACTATAGACTAGTCTATAGTCTGGACTATAGACTAATCTATAGTCTGGACTATATACTGATCTATAGTTTGGACTATAGACTAGTCTATAGTCTGGACTATAGACTAATCTATAGTCTGGACTATAGACTAATCTATAGTCTGGACTATAGACTAATCTATAGTCTGGACTATAGACTAATCTATAGTCTGGACTATAGACTAATCTATAGTCTGGACTATAGACTAATCTATAGTCTGGACGATAGACTAAACTATGGTCTGGACTATAGACTAATCTATAGTCGAGACTATAGACTAATCTATAGTCGAGACTATAGACTAATCTATAGTCTGGACTATAGACTAATCTATAGTCTGGACTATAGACTAATCTATAGTCTGGACTATAGACTAATCTATAGTCTGGACTATAGACTAATCTATAGTCTGGACTATAGACTAATCTATAGTCTGGGACGATAGACTAAACTATGGTCTGGACTATAGACTAATCTATAGTCGAGACTATAGACTAATCTATAGTCGAGACTATAGACTAATCTATAGTCTGGACTATAGACTGATCTATTGTCCGAACTATATACTCATATACAGAGTCCGAGCTATAGATTGATGTATAGTAGTCTGGACTATAGACTGCTTCAAAGTCCGATATAAAGACGATCTATAGTCTGATCTATATACAAATATATAGTATAGATTGTAGACTGATCTATAGTCATGACTATAGACTGATATGTAGCTTTTAATAGTCTATAGTGAAGACTTTACAATAGTTTATTGCAACGATCAGTCTACAGACTATAGTATAGACCAGTCAAAAGTAACTGTAAGGAATTTGAATTAAAAAATAGAATATAAATTAACGTAATCCAATAATCATGAACGGAACAGTATGTGAATAGAATACTAATGTATTGTATCTAAGCCCATTCTCAACTACTACATAATGCTTTGTAAAACATTGTACAAAAAGTAGCATTTGATATTTAGCTACAAGTACCTTTTGTCAACAACTGTACTTTTTCTGTTACTGCCTCTTCTGCTGGCGTGGCATCTAACCTAAAATAATGCTTCGATTGAAATTGAAAACACATTTTTAGTTTTTTTTGTTTTTTGGCTTTTCTTGAAAGCCTATGCTAGATGATGTTTTTGATGTTTATTTAACATTTACTTTTTGACGA
The DNA here is from genome assembly GCF_015586225.1 of Lucilia sericata. Lineage (NCBI taxonomy): Eukaryota > Metazoa > Arthropoda > Insecta > Diptera > Calliphoridae > Lucilia > Lucilia sericata. The sequence continues at coordinate 14,099 of NW_023995504.1, read as the reverse complement.
ATACACAGGTTTGTAAACTACATATTCTTTTGTTTTTGTTACTTTTTTGTTGCAATTATTATAAAATTATGATTATTTTTTTTTATATTATAATTATATAAATTGAGATAAAATAATTCACAAAAATATGAAAGAAAAATATAAATTGATTGTAATCAAATAAAAAAAAATTATTAAAAACAACAACTCTTAATAAAATATTTTATATACTAGAAAAGTAGTAAATAAAATAAGTTATAAAGAATTGTTAGGAGGTTAGGGATAATTATAATGTAATAATTAAGTTATATAATATAATGATTATTTTATAAGTTGTGGTATAATAAAGGTAATAATATGTTATATATATAAAAAAAGTAAGATTAATAATAAAGAAGAGTAATGCAAAAAAAATCATATTAATAATAATAAAAAAATTGTATTAAAAAAAATGTATGTTAATAATTGTTATAAGATAAAAATCTTAGAATTTTTTTCTGTTGACGTGCGAGCAAGCTCTGTTAATGCAGCACTAAGTAAGAGACATTTATATACTTATATATTAAATACTTATGACTAATTCTTATAGATTTTATAAAATTTAAATAAAACATCCTTTTGCTGTTGTTTGGCTAAACAACACTAAAAGTTCCAAAGTACTTTTAGGCGGCGAAAACCAGAGATCTTAATGTTTTCATTTAGCCCAGATGTATTTAAATAAATTTATAAATCTTATGGTTTTTGTTTATACTTCGGAAATCTGTAATGTAGTTATATGTAATAATAATTGATACCCTTAAATTTTAAGCCTTAAAAATACATATTTTTTTAAAATTTATAATATATATATATAGAGATAATTATAATTATATTGTTTTTTGTTTTGTTTAATATTGTTATATATATAAAGAGATTAAATGTTTTGTTTTAAATTTTTTAAAATAAGTGGTAAATAAAAAAAATAATTAATGTTTAAGGGAATTGTGGTATAAATTGAGCTATAAATGTGAGAATTAATAATACAAATAAAACTACCATATCCAATATTTTTATATAAGTTTATAATAATTATAAGAATAATAATAAAAAAATGTGATTATTTGGTTTTTGTTATTTAAAGAAATTTTATAAAAATAATTAATATTTCCCTTATTGGTTAATTTTATAAAATTGTTTTAGTTTAAGTTTACTTTAAAAATTACAGGTTTTTTACATGAGTTGTGGTTTTATAAAACAATTCTTTTATTATTCTAACGTTTTCTCCTTGATGTAAAGTTCTTTTTTCTAACTTTTTCTATTTATTTAGCAGGAAGTTTTTCTAAATTTCTTAAATATTCAACATTTCTTTAAGAAAGTGAATAAATAAGAAATTATTTTTAAGTTCGTGTTAAATAAATTGTTAGTTTTATAAATTTGTATAATAATTCTAAGAAAACGTTAAATTTTTACAAATTTTTTAAAAGCTGGAACAAAATTGATATAAAAAATTTTACAAAACAAAGTTTTTTTTAACAAAGTTTTATAAAATTTTAAATTTTGTTTTAAAGTTAATTAAAACCTTTTCTTAAGAAAGTAAACTAAACTAACACTTAACTTTAAATAACAAATTTTATAAAAAAGTAAAAAAAAAAATTCCCATAAATAAAAGTTTAATTCAAAAAAAAGTGATAAATATATAATAAAATTATGAAAAAAAAAAATCCGTATATATAAAAGGTTAAATAAGTTATAAAAAAAGCATATAATAATAAAATAAAAAAAAGTAAAAATTATTTAAAAAAGGGGAGGTTTTTCAATAAGTTGTTATAGATTTAAAAGTTAAAGTTTTTAAATTTAAAATTTAGCTTATAAAACTTTTAAAAACTAAAAGAAAATATTACAAAATTTTCAATCTTTCAAAATTAACTTTAAATTAAACCTTTAAGTTTTCTTTTTTTATAAACAATTTTTTAAAAAACTCGAAGTTTAAACAAAGTTTTATATAAAAACTTCGCTTAAAGTTGACTTTTTTGAATTGTTTATTTCAAAAAAACCCTAATTACTAAAAATACTACTTATTATGATAAAAGCTTTAATTTTGTAATTTTAACATTTAGTTAAAAAACTTCTATGCCACTAAGCTAAAGTTTATAATTAAAAGCAAAACCCTTTAAAAATGTTGAAAAACCAAAAACCACTTTATAATTTTTACTTAATAACTACATGTTGTTGCTGTAGTAGTAGTAGGTTTTTTAATTCTTTATATTTTTGCTACATAATTTAAGAGAAAAAAAGGTTAATTAAAAACCAGTTAAATCTTAAATAAAACTGCCAACACTTTAAAATCCTTTAAAAGTATTCTTAAGAAATTTTTCATATTGAAAAAGAAAAAAAAAAAATCCTCCACAATTTAAAATAAAACAGTATAGTGTTAAAAATTTTTATTTTAAAACGAAAATGTCTTTTATTTTCATATATTTTTTTGTTGTTTTTTTTTTATAATAAAACTCTGTTTAATTTAATTTAAATTATAGAGCAAGTTTTTTTTTTGATTTTATATAAATTTCTTAATAATCTAATAAAGAATTTACAGATTTTGAAAAAAATGTGTTAGCAGCTTTTTTTTTACTGTTTGTTGATGTTATTAATATGATTAACTATGATTTTAAAGTTAAGGGGGTGGTGGTGGTGGTTTGAGCTGAATGCTATTAATTCTTGGACTTATATTAAGTTTTCTTTTTTTTATATATATATAATTACTATTGTTTATGATTACATATTTATGTATTTTGTATTTATATTATTTATAATATTTTTGTTTATTAATAAAATTTATATGTATTATTTTTTTTGTGGTTGTTGTTAAAAATTTTTCTTTTATAATTTTAATATTTCAGTTTTGAAATTTAAATAATTAGAGAACGAGAGAATATGTAAGAATTGTGTAGTTTTGTTGTTGTTGTTTTTTTAAAAAGATAATATAATATAAATTGTTGTATAATTATATTTATGTGTAAATATGCAAAAACAATCAGCGCTTAAGCACGTTCACCGCGAATACGACGGGCCAACTGAATGTCTTTAGGCATAATGGTGACACGCTTGGCGTGAATAGCGCACAAGTTGGTGTCTTCGAACAATCCCACCAAGTAGGCTTCAGAAGCTTCCTATAAATATGAAGAAAAAGTAGAAGAATAAAAGAAGGAATTAGTAAAAAAGTTTAAAAAATTTAATAACAAACTTTTTAAAAACAAAATTTTAAAATTGATTTCAAAATTTCTAAGTTCGAATTTGAAAAAATTTTCAAATAAAACTAAATTTGTAATTTTAGGAATCCTCAAGATATAGAGATTATTTTAACAGCTTAAAAATATTTTCGAACTTAAGTTCGAATTTTCGATTTTAATTTCGAATTTTCGAAATTACCTTAAAAACCTTATATTTTGCAACTACATTTGAAAATATTAAAAAAATTCATAAAAATTTCAAAATTATTTAAAAAATTTTAAAGTTCGAAATTGAAAAATTTAAGAAATTGTCTTCAAATGAAACAAAAATTATTATTTTAGGAATCCTAGTGATATAGAGATTATTTTAACAGCTTTAAAATTTTTTCGAACTTATGTTCGAATTTTGGAATTTAATTTCAAATTTTCGAACATGTCTTAGAAAGCTTATATTCTGAAACTACATTTGAAAACAATTTAAAATTTTGATATTATTTTCGATTTTTTTTTTAATTCAAATTGGAAAGAACTTAAGTTAGAATTTTCGAACATATGTTAAAAAGCTTATATTTTGCAACTACATTTGAAAACACATTAAAATTCATAAAAATATCAAAATTTCGAATTTAAAAATAAAAAATATTCAAAATTGGTCTCAAATGAAACTAAAATTATTACTTTAGGGATCCTCATGATATAAAAATTATTTTAACAGCTTTAAAATTTTTTCCAACTTATGTTCGAATTTAATTTCAAATTTTCGAACATGTCTTAGAAAGCTTATATTCTGTAACTACATTTGAAAACAATTTAAAATTTTTAAATTATTTTCAATTTTTTTTTAATTCGAATTGGAAAGAAGTAACATATCGAATTCGAATGCAACTTGAATTGTATGAACCCTTCAAGATTTAGGAATTATGGTAATGGTTTTAAAATTTTTCGAACATAAGTTCGAATTTATATAATTCCGAATATTCAAACATAATTCTGCCAAATTTATATATTGATATAAACCTACAGTCGAACTAAGATTGCAAAAGCTCTTAAAAACGTAATTTGAAAGATTTCGAAATTATTTCCTAAAAGAAGATTTCAACAATTTCGTGTTTAATTTTTGTGCATAACTGTACCAATAAAACATTAAAATTTTGTAAATAAATGCAAATAAATAGCAAACAAGAAATCTTATTGAAAAAAGTTTTTAAATTGACTTTTGTCCATCAATAACTAGAATATGGAAAGAACTGCATTTCTTATCACATTGTTATTGTCGTCAATATCAATTTAAAAAAATTCAACTTTTAAGTCCAATGAACTTAAAATATTTAAATAGTTAATTCATCACTTTGTTCCCTCAACAATAAACTTGTAATTAATCAAAAAGTAGAATATTCGAAATTGTTCATTGTTTGGCCGTGTATAATTCGGTTTATTGTCGTGGAAACACTATTTTCATTCATTTTTATTATGAAAATCTCATATTACAAACTCTAATGAATATTAACTACAAATTTAGATTCGAAATTTATCAATTGATGATCAAAAACACTTACTTGCAAAGCACCGATGGCAGCAGATTGGAAACGTAAATCGGTCTTGAAATCCTGGGCAATTTCACGCACTAAACGTTGGAAAGGCAATTTGCGAATAAGCAATTCTGTGGATTTCTGGTAACGACGGATTTCACGAAGAGCAACGGTACCGGGACGGTAACGATGGGGCTTCTTGACACCACCGGTAGAGGGTGCTGATTTACGTGCAGCTTTGGTAGCCAATTGTTTACGGGGGGCTTTACCACCAGTGGATTTACGAGCAGTCTGCTTAGTACGGGCCATTTTTTAACTAGAAAAAAAAAAAGTATAAAAGAAAGACTTATTAAATTTTTAATTTGTTAAAATATAATTCAAGTTCTTCATCTTAACTCCTCGGAATAGAGGTTTTAATATCAAAACACATTTATGGTTGTTGTTTACGTCATTATGTTAATGCGTCTTTTGAAACTTTGTGGTTTTTTTCGTTATTATATAGTATGATGACATTCTTATCTCATTTCAATAAGTAGTAAACTTGTGACCTTTCTTATAAATAAGAAATTGTTTATAAAATTGCAATTTAAAAAAAAATATATATTGACAAATTTTTCCTTAATGCAGTATTAATTTTACGCCCAAATTTTGTAAAGCAAATCACATTACTTTGTAAACATTTCCGACATTTCTTTGAAAAACAACAACAAGGTAAATTGAACCCTTAAACAGCCATTTTGTTTTTATGAATTTGATTTAAAAAACAAGCATTGGTTTATAGTTGCTTTTCTAAGAATTTGATTTGAAAGATTTTAAATAATTTTGAAAATAAATATTTATTTCTAAGTGTTTCTATGTCCATCTAAGGAATGAATATTTAATTTAAGGTCTTTTTTAAAATATATTCACATTCATTATTTTATATTTTCTTTCGTCATATTTTGAAATTTACAAAAATCTCTTTTTCGCCTTAATTTCAACTTTATAAAGTGATTTATTTTTAATTCTAACACCAATTCACTTAGTTTTGCAAATAAACAATTTTCTTACTTTTTTAAATATTTTAACTTTTTTTAACACAAAACAACAAATATATATTTTTTTCGTGTAACTACACTCTTCAACTGCTTGCAGCTAACTGATGTAATATTACAAATCTTACGAGATGATATTAATTTTTACATTTTTCATTTAATACCTAGAGTCGGGGTTAATTACCATTGGCTAAAGGCCTTAATAATCGAAGGAGGAAAAGAGAGGGTGATATATATATTTTTTTGGAAATAATTGTTATAAAAACACATCTGCTAGTTATTTGTCTACAAAATTCTATTGTTTAACTTTTTTACCTAAATCTTTAAGGCGGCAAATTATATTAAAAGGTTTCAGCTGTTTCTTAAGTTAAGCTAAATTTATAATGATGATGATGGCTTGCTGGTTTGGAGGTAAACAGTTATTGATACATGTCAATGTGTATTTTTGGCGCGTAATTAAAAATTCTTGTCAATTTTTTTTTGGTACGAAAATAAATTTACTTTGTTGGATAAAAACTACAACAAATATTTTGTTAACCATTTCCCGCCAAAAATTTTACATTTCTTTACAAATTTAAAGCAAAATTATTCTAAATAAATTAAATATTACTTTTTTTTTTAATTTTCCATTTCAAAGTTTTATAGAACTTTTTTATGAAAAATTTTTAGGAGTAAGGCCCACAGTATTAATTCTCCTTTGATCTGTTTATCAGCTGTTATCGTTTAAACTAAATTGTACTAACAACAATAGTTTCCCTATTCAATTCAATAGAATAATCACCATATTGGTTAGTCAATAAAAGAGTCCATAAACTAAACGGAATATTCCACAATATTGTCGTTCCCACCATGATTGGATTTTCGCTCCGGCACGATACGAGTCTTACTCGCTCACAGAATGTCAACCACAGCTGTTTCAACAGAAAGTTTTTCCCCAGGAAAGAACTGTTACAACAACAAACTTGTCTATAGATCATTCAATAGGCTAGTCAATAAAGTAGTAGATTATACATAGACTAGTCCTAATACTAGTCTATTGACTTGTTCACATACTATTCTAGTGACTGTTCACAGATTAAACCAAAGACTTGACTATTTCACAGACAAGTCTTTGGCTTAGTCAATAGACTAATATATACAATAAAAGTCATTGGACGAGTCCATAGACTGATCTATTTACAAGTCCACAGACAAAACCATACATTTATCGAATGTTTAAACTAGTCAATTGTCTAGTCCACATACTAGTCTATTAACTTGACCAGACTTTACCAAAGTCAATAGACCAGTCCAAAGACAAGACCATAGACTTCTCTATTGAGATTGTCTATTGACTAGTTTAGCGACTTGTCTCTTGATTAGTCAACTAACTTATCTAATAATTAGTTCATAGGCTAGTCTATTGACTAGTCAGTAGAATTTTATAAATTGTAGAAATCAATAAAGTCTATACCACATGGAACATTCTTTTTCATATTTGGGTACATACGATTAGGGACAAAATTTTAAAAAACTTTAAAATTTCAGTTTGACATTTTATGCTTCAGCCTACTTTTTTCTCATTTCTATCGGGGATTGTGCATCTTAAGAAGAATAAAAATGAATCACTACAAAATATTTGTAATGTTAAAGAGTAATGGATTTTTAAATATGCATAAGTACAAAATAAATGACGTCATTTAAATATTTTTAAATAATTGCGTATTTTTTAAATGATTAAATATTTATTTACAAACAATTGCATATACAAATTCAAACCCATAATGTCGTCTCCCATCCACTACCATTAGTAAAAAACACACTTTGATGTTTTACTTCAAAAAAGAGCGCCAAAATCCTAATGAAATCAAATAAATTTTAAAATCATCACAATTAAACTTTGATTTTTTTCCCACAATATCAATTAAAATGCAACACTGTGGAGAAATCGTGGATAAAAACAAAAAGGAATTGCTGTGCTAACCAACAAAAACAAATGAAAAAAAAATTATTGTGTTGCGCGCGCGAATTTATGTTTGTGTATGTGTGTCTATCTCTTTTTCCACTTCTTCTTCTACAGCAAATAGAAGAAGACAGCGAATAATAAGCACACAACAGAAATTAACGAAAACACGTATACACACACATATTGACAAGCCGCCAAATAATATAAAAAAAAAAATCATGCACAAACACGAACTACCAAACAGAAAAGCACATTAAAAAAAGATGGGGAAAAAGTGATGGCAAAAGAAACCATAAGCTTGACTAACAAAATAAAAACCAATAATTTATTTTATGAAAAATAAATTATCAAATATTTCACAAAATTATGAAAATTTTTCAAATTTTCTTAACAACCACAATATTTAAGCACTTTTTAAACTTGTTACAAAAGAAATAAAATTTCTTTTTTTTTTAAGGAAAATTTCTGGAAAAACTATTTTTTTTTAAAAATTTTCCATTTTTCCTCGAAAATCATATCCGCCATTTTGATTTTATTTTGTTACTTTATCAAGAAATTGTAATATTCAGTTCAGCAGTAGTATAGTCAGACATCACAATACTTATTTTTTTTGTGCACAACTGCACACCGCTAACGTCTTTCACATCTAAAAGTTGGATCAGCCAACCATAGTTGTGTCGTCGTTGCTTTTGTGTATCCAGTATAATTATGAAAAGAAAAAAATGTCCATGGGAGTCTCATTTAGCGGAGCACCCACTTTTGTTTTTCAAGTAATTCACACAAAAACACTTTTTATATATTTTTTTTCTAGAAACTTTTTGTTTTATTTTTTTTTCTTGCTAAAAACTTACCTTTTCTTTAAATTTTAAGTTTTTTCTTTGCAAATTATTTGTTTTTTTCTTCTTAGCTTTTTAGCGCTTTTTATTCACGTCTTTTTAATTCAACTTCTGATTAGAGAATGAACGCTTTTATTAAAAACCGCGATGAATTATCCCACTTTTTCTTTTAACTTTTACCAAATGCTGCCAGATGTTTGATGAAATTACTTATAAAAATGCTTTAAAAAATGTATTTCTGCTGAAAAATTCTTAATAAAAAATATTTCACAATGTTATGCAATAATTCTATTATATAAAAAATATAAATTTATAAGCAGAACTATTAGTTTAAAGTAGTTTTTACAATTTGTTTTGCTTTGTTGAAAAAATGGGGCAACACTATTTAGTGTTTTGTTAGAAAGAGACCACTAGTGACATTTTCATGTATAAAGTTCATTCAAAGTTCATTTTAGTTGCAGGGTTGTATTATTATATTAGTTCAATACAGTGTTGTATTAAATAAAAAACATCACACGCAAAGTCTTCGTTTTCTTATTAAAATTTTCAAAACATAAAAATAAATAAATTTTAATTGAAAATATACAATTTTACTGTTATTTGTCACACCATTATTAGAGTTAATGAAGTAAAAATAAAAATTGCAAAAAACTATACATCTAAAATGAATATTATTGAAACTGAATGTCTTGTTAGTGATGATAATTCGCCGATAACAGTTAAAGTAAACAAGTTTGTGAGAAGTAGTGAGTGAACAGACCGACACAAACAAGTTAAGTTTTTTTATATTTTCACGATTCCCATGATTTGATTCGGTTTAAATTGGCAATACATAGGACCAGGCCACACTCTAAGTGTGCCGTGCATCGGCCGAACGAAATTGTTTTTTGTTGTTGTTGCTGCAGCAACACGTGTAAAGACGGTGTAGCTGTGTTTAAACAATCCTTGGTCGTTGACCTCCGCGTCCATGGCAGTACTCCATGTCTGTGTCGTTCTGGTGCGACGAACCGATTGACGTGGAATCCAAATAGTGCTTTAGAACAGTTCCGTTCAAAGAGAGAACAGGTCGCCCACAAACGGGACGAAAACATAAAATCAACACAGCCACTGCGGCGTACACAAGAAAAAAAGGTAAGTGACAAAGAATAAACAAAAGGTTGTTGTTGGATTTTTCTGGTTTTTTATATTATTAATACCTAGTCGGTGTTGCAAAAACTACATACCTATATTTTTAGAAGCCTAAATAATAAAATGTAAAAAGTGCATGGTGGGATTGGTTTCTTGATTTTCGTGAAGATAATTAATATTATTATAATATTATCTCAATTTTCAAATTTGATTTTTGGTTTATTTCTCAAATGCATATTTCCAAAGTTATTAACAATTTAAGTTTTTTTGAGTTTTTCTTAGTAAAAAAACAAGTGCTCACAAATCGAACATATTTTCTCAATTAAACGCATATTTAGTAAATTATTAATGATTTAAGATTTTTTGAGTTTTACTTGGTAAAAATCGATTTTTGGTCAAATATACGAGTGATCACAAATGAAGCTTATTTTCTTAATTAAACGTATATTTACGAAGTTATTAACGATTTAAGATTTTTTAGATTTTCTTAGTGAAAATCGATTTTCGGTCAAATGTACGAGTGATCACAAATTAAGCTTATTTTCTCAATTAAACTCATATTTACGAAGTTATTAACGATTTAAGATTTTTTGAGTTTTTCTTACAAATGAAGCTTATTTTCTCAATTAAATGCATATTTACGAAGTTATTAACGATTTATGATTTGAAGCTTATTTTCTCAATTAAATGCATATGTATTTACGAAGTTATTAACGATAAGATTTTTTGAGTTTTTCTTAGTGAAAATCGATTTTTGGTCAAATATACGAGTGGTCACAAATGAAGCTTATTTTCTCAATTAAACGCATATTTACGAGTTATTAACGATTTAAGATTTTTTAAGATTTTCTTAGTGGAAATCGATTTTTGGTCAAATATACGAGTGATCACAAATCGAGCTTATTTTCTCAATTAAACGCATATTTACGAAGTTATTAACGATTAAAGATTTTTTAAGTTTTCTTAGTGAAAATCGATTTTTGGTGAAATATACGAGTGATCACAGATCGAGCTTATTTTCTCAATTAAATGCATATTTACGAAGTTATTAACGATTTAAGATTTTTTTAGATTTTCTTAGTAAAAATCGATTTTTGGTCAAATATACGAGTGATCACAAATTGAGCTTACTTTCTCAATTAAACGCATATTTACGAAGTTATTAACGATTTAAGATTTTTTGAGTTTTTCTTAATAAAAATCGATTTTTGGTGAAATATACGAGTGATCACAAATCGAGCTTATTTTCTCAATTAAACGCATATTTACGAAGTTATTAACGATATAAGATTTTTTTAGATTTTCTTAGTAAAAATCGATTTTTGGTCAAATATATGAGTGATCACAAATCGAGCTTATTTTCTCAATTAAACGCATATTTACGAAGTTATTAACGATTTTTTGAGTTTTTCTTAATAAAAATCGATTTTTGGTCGAATATACGAATGATCACAAATCGAACTTATTTTCTCAATTAAATGCATATTTACGAAGTTATTAACGATTTAAGATTTTTTTTAGTAAAAATCGATTTTTGGTGAAATATATGAGTGATCACAAATCGAGCTTATTTTCTCAATTAAACGCATATTTACGAAGTTATTAACGATTTAAGATTTTTTTAGATTTTTTTTAGTAAAAATCGATTTTTGGTGAAATATACGAGTGATCACAAATCGAGCTTATTTTCTTAATTAAACGCATATTTACGAAGTTATTAACGATTTAAGATTTTTTTAGTTTTGCTTAATAAAAATCGATTTTTGGTCATATATACGAGTGATCACAAATCGAGCTTATTTTCTCAATTAAACGCATATTTACAAAGTTATTAACGATTTAAGATTTTTTTAGATTTTCTTAATAAAAATCGATTTTTGGTCAAATATACGAGTGATCATATTTACGAAGTTATTAACGATTTAAGATTTTCTTAATAAAAATCACAAATCACAATCACAAATCGAGCTTATTTTCTCAATTAAACGCATATTTACGAAGTTATTAACGATTAAGATTTTTTGAGTTTTTCTTAATAAAATCGATTTTTGGTGAAATATACGAGTGATCACAAATCGAGCTTATTTTCTCAATTAAACGCATATTTACGAAGTTATTAACGATTTAAGATTTTTTTAGATTTTCTTAATAAAAATCGATTTTTGGTCAAATATACGAGTGATCATATTTACGAAGTTATTAACGATTTAAGATTTTCTTAATAAAAATCACAAATCACAATCACAAACCGAGCTTATTTTCTCAATTAAACGCATATTTACGAAGTTATTAACGATTAAGATTTTTTGAGTTTTTCTTAATAAAAATCGATTTTTGGTGAAATATACGAGTGATCACAAATCGAGCTTATTTTCTCAATTAAACGCATATTTACGAAGTTATTAACGATTTAAGATTTTTTTAGATTTTCTTAATAAAAATTGATTTTTGGTGAAATATACGAGTGATCACAGATCGAGCTTATTTTCTCAATTAATCGCATATTTACTAAGCTATTAACGATTTAAGATTTTCTTAGTAAAAATCGATTTTTGGTGAAATATACGAGTGATCACAGATCGAGCTTATTTTCTCAATTAAACGCATATTTACGAAGTTATTAACGATTTAAGATTTTTTTAGATTTTCTTAATAAAAATCGATTTTTGGTCAAATATACGAGTGATCATATTTACGAAGTTATTAACGATTTAAGATTTTCTTATCACAATCACAAATCACAATCACAAACCGAGCTTATTTTCTCAATTAAACGCATATTTACGAAGTTATTAACGATTAAGATTTTTTGAGTTTTTCTTAATAAAAATCGATTTTTGGTGAAATATACGAGTGATCACAAATCGAGCTTATTTTCTCAATTAAACGCATATTTACGAAGTTATTAACGATTTAAGATTTTTTTAGATTTTCTTAATAAAAATTGATTTTTGGTGAAATATACGAGTGATCACAGATCGAGCTTATTTTCTCAATTAATCGCATATTTACTAAGCTATTAACGATTTAAGATTTTCTTAGTAAAAATCGATTTTTGGTGAAATATACGAGTGATCACAGATCGAGCTTATTTTCTCAATTAAACGCATATTTACGAAGTTATTAACGATTTAAGATTTTTTTAGATTTTCTTAATAAAAATCGATTTTTGGTCAAATATACGAGTGATCACAGATCGAGCTTATTTTCTCAATTAAACGCATATTTGCGAAGTTATTAACGATTTAAGATTTTTTTAGATTTTCTTAGTAAAAATCGGTTTTTGGTCAAATATACGAGTGATCACAAATCGAGCTTATTTTCTCAATGAAATGCATATTTACGAAGTTATTAACGATTTAAGATGTTTTTAGATTTTGTTAGTGAATATCGATTTTTGGTGAAATATACGAGTGATCACAGATCGAGCTTATTTTCTCAATTAAACGCATATTTACGAAGTTATTAACAATTTAAGATTTTTTTAGATTTTCTTTGTAAAAATCGGTTTTTGGTCAAATATACGAGTGATCACAGATCGAGCTTATTTTCTCAATTAAACGCATATTTACGAAGTTATTAACGATTTAAGATTTTTTTAGATTTTCTTAATAAAAATCGATTTTTGGTTAAATATACGAGTGATCACAGATCGAGCTTATTTTCTCAATTAAACGCATATTTAGATTGAGCTTATTTTCTCAATTAAACGGATATTTACGAAGTTATTAACGATTTATGATTTTTTTAGATTTTCTTAATAAAAATCGATTTTTGGTAAAATATACGAGTGATCACAGATCGAGCTTATTTTCTCAATTAAACGCATATTTACGAAGTTATTAACGATTAAGATTTTTTGAGTTTTTCTTAATAAAAATCGATTTTTGGTGAAATATACGAGTGATCACAAATCGAGCTTATTTTCTCAATTAAACGCATATTTACGAAGTTATTAACGATTTAAGATTTGTTGAGTTTTCTTAATAAAAATCGATTTTTGGTGAAATATACGAGTGATCACAAATCGAGCTTATTTTCTCAATTAAACGCATATTTACGAAGTTATTAACGATTTAAGATTTGTGTTTTTCTTAATAAAAATGGATTTTTGGTCAAATATATGAGTGATCACAGATCGAGCTTATTTTCTCAATTAAACGCATATTTACTAAGTTATTAACGATTTAAGTTTTTTGAGATCACAGAACGAGCTTATTTTCTCAATTAAGCGCATATTTACGAAGTTATTAACGATTTAAGATTTTTGAGTTTTTCTTAATAAAAATCGATTTTTGGTCAAATATACGAGTGATCACAAATCGAGCTTATTTTCTCAATTAAACGCATATTTACGAAGTTATTAACGATTTAAGATTTTTTGAGTTTTTCTTAATAAAAATCGATTTTTGGTGAAATATACGAGTGATCACAAATCGAGC